>NW_022440810.1:0-6433 GCF_009761245.1 Sapajus apella
CCTTTAAAGGAAGAGAAAATCTTGCCATTTGAAAAAACATAGATCAATCTTGAGGACATTATGCTGAATAAAGTAAGCCAGACACAGAAGATGAACACTGAATTATCTATGTTACACAGAGTATTTTTAAAAGGGTTTGTATATAGTTATGTAAAGTAGAATGTTGATGACCAGAAGATGGCATTTGGGGTAATGAGGTATTGGTCAAATGGTGCATAACTGAATTATATGAATGCTAGGGACCTAATGAACAGCATGGAGACTAGAGTTATTAATAAGGTATTATAAAAGGGAATATTATTAAAACTATAGATCTTGGCCAGGTGCAGTGGCTCACGCCTGTAATCCCAGCACTTTGAGAGGCTGAGGTGGGCAGATTACAAGGCCAAGAGATCGAGACCATCCTGACCAACAAGGTGAAACCCTGTGTCTACTAAAATACATAAAATTAGCCAGAGGTTGTGGTACATGCCTGAGTCCAAGGTACTTGGGGGTCTGAGGTGGGAAATCACTTGAACCAGGGAGGAAGAGATTACAGTGAGCTGAGGTCGAGCCACTGCACTCCAGCCTGGTGACAGAGCAAGATTTTGTCTCAAAAAAAAAGTAAAATAAAATAGATCTTAAATGTTCTCACCACACACAGACAAAATAAAATAACTATAGGAAGTGATGGAAATGTATTTAGCTTGATTGTGGTAATAATTTCACAATATATACATATATAAATCATCACATTATGCATCTTAAATACATATGATTTTATTTATTAATCATTTTCAAATAAAGGTGAGAAAAAAGCATGATCAAAATAATATCTCACCACATGCAAATTTTATTTAAAATACTTTAAAAATGAATACTAGATTAAACCAAAAATCCAAATTGACATAATTTTTCCAGTCAGAAAAGTTTGAATCGACAAGAATGGCATAAAAGGTAGAATTGGATATTTAGCTAGAGCATCTTTTATAAATAAAAGTGGATACAAATCAAAAGTACAAATATTGAGAAACTTCACTACCATTGGCACATTGTAAAGGGCATACTTCAAGACGACAAAAAAAAATTTTTTTTCTACGGAGGTTAAACGAACGTAAGTGTGTAAGAGGCTTGATAGGGAAATACCAACTCATGGTGGACACTGAACTAAAGAAATTACATAGTCCTTAAATGCATCCATTTAAAAATATTTAAATATAATCAAAGGGTGTTCCATACATTTTATTTAAATCAGATAAAATTAATTTTGGATTATCTAAACAATTCATAGGAGAAGATTTTATTTTTTAGAAATTTTCTTATTGCTAACTTGTTAAAAGTTTGTAGCACTCTGATTGCATGTTTTGAAGAGTATCACCTAGTCTTCTATCAGAGCTGATTTGTACAAGTGGAGCAACAGTAGCATAGGCATTGACCACCAGGTTGTGCACATTCAGGACGACTGGGTTTTACATCCATAACAAGTTTGAAGAGGATGAGATTATGACCTCCACTGAATACATGACCACAAAGAAACTGACCAGCAACACGATGGTCTGAGTTGCTTTTTTCTCTGGTGAGGATCTTGGACATAGATTGGTGCTGTGGAGGCGCTGGGATCGCCTCTGATGCCTGGACAAAAGGATCACCATGTACATGCCTGAGAGAAGGGTAACTCCTAAAAGGCAGAAATCTCTTGATATTGTCAGACTGAAAAACACTCCCCTGATGATGTAGTTCATGGGAGAAAGTGAGCAGTATTTAGTGATCTGAAGCAGATTGGTCTGGGACATGTTGGAAGAAGCCACAGTGAAGAGCATTATATTATTACTGAAAGACAAATTGAGTGGCCAAAACAAATAGATGACACTGACAATGTTATTTGTGAATTTATGTTTAAATCTTGCCAACCAGGCATTTCTAGGGCGGATGGTGTTGGCTTGGTGGACACTCAGGAGGCAGGTGGTATAGATACTTAGGCCCCTCATCACTCTATTTATGTAGAACACTGACTTACATTTGAAGTCATTCTCAAAATGTAGTGATTCAAGCAGATCTCAAGGCAAAGCATCCACTACAGTGAGGAGCATCAGTACATGAATGAAGGCCAAGTGACAGCTGATCAGGTCATGGGGCTTAGGTTTGTGATGCTGAAGGAATGTAAAAATATGGAAGAAAAGACATAAGCTGTTGGCTGAAAGTCCAATGGCAGCTTGGGACAAAAAGACATTTTTAAGCACAAGGTAAGTGGAAAGTGTGTTCATCTTAATGGCAAAGAAACATATATCCTAAGCTGGGAAAAAATAAATTTCACATTACCAATGTCTTTTACTTTAGTGATCCATATGACCATTACCATTGTAATTTTAGCCACTACCTTTTGATATCTCTGACTAGCTCATATATATTCTGCATAATCCAGCCTTGGCACTATTTTCTACATCAAATAACTCATATACACAAAACATTGACATATCTGTGACTGTGCGGAGTGCACAATTTCTCAACTTCTATTGTACCAAGCCCTTTCTTTCTAGAAATGATATTATCACTTTATATTTCCTCATTTTATATTTAGCAGACAGAATTGTGAAAGACATAAAATTACTCAATAGGATTTGTACAGTTGAAGTGAATGGTAATCTAAAAAGAATAACTACACTTCTGGCTTTCTTCAAGTTTACTTTCCAAACCTGAGATGTCTTATGGGATTCTCTTCCACTTAGTACAAGATTGTCACCACTCAATTGTCAAGAGAAAAAATCACTTCATTAATCACTTTATGAAAACCATGAGTTTGCATCAAAATAACCTATGTTGATCTTTTCCCTGAGATGTCTCTTACTACAGGGATACTCTCATATACCCAGAAAAAAATACCCTCTCTAATAATGAAGATAATACCCCTAAGGTTTTCTCAGAATATCTCCAATACCAGAATATCTTGTAAAATTTTACAAAACAATTCTGCCGTTGCTATCTCATGTTACCTAGCTTGAATTCAGGAATCATATTTTAGCAATTGAATTTAATCCAGGACTTAGAACAGTTTAGCTTCATGACGGAGAAATAGAAACCACCATATTCCCTCAGATTCCTATGAGATGAGAGTGTGTCCAACTCTATATTCCAGGTCACTTATCACTCTACTGTCCCATAAATATACATATGTGGGCAATGCCAAATTTTTGAGAATTCACATTTCTGCCCAATAATCAGCAATTGACGGCTGGGGTAAAGATTGCCCTAAAGCTGCATCATATATATGATTTTACATATTTTAGTGTCTATATGATGGCATAGTTGGTTAAGTAATTTTTTCAAAGGCTTACTCTAATAAGGGAACACATTTATTTTAGCTGTAAGAACCAAACAACACAGAGTTCCTAGCATTATACATTGGCATACTCGGCACGGTTTCGTTCTACTCGCAATTTGGAACCAGAAACAATTGCCGGATCACGTTGAATTAATAACTTAATGTTCTTCAAATATTAAGCTCACACTCCGGTACCACTAACAGACTAGGTGGATATGGACTACTAATATGTGTACAATGTTTGATGAACTATCTTTATGTAATTTTATTAATATATTTTCTGGGATATAAGCCTAACATTAGAAAGAGACAGTACAAATAATTACATAAAGTGATATCAATAATAAGTTTAGTATTTTTAAAAAATTTTATTGCATTTTAGGTTTTGGGGTACATGTGAAGAACACGCAAGATTGTTGCATAGGCACACACATGGCAGTGTGATCTGCTGCCTTCCTCCCCATCACCCACGTCTAGCACTTCTCCCCATACTCTCTCTCCCCAACTCCCCTCCCCCCGCTGTCCCTCCCCTATTTCCCCCCAACAGACCCCAGTGTGTAGTGTAGTGCTCTCCTCCATGTGTCCATGTGTCCTCATTGTTCAACGCCCGCCTATGAGTGAGAACATGCGGTGTTTGATTTCCTGCTCTTGTGTCAGTTAGCTGAAAATGATGGTTTCCAGGTTCATCCATGTCCCTACAAAGGTCACAAACTCATCATTTCTTATGGCTGCATAATATTCCATGGTGTATATGTGCCACATTTTCCCTGTCCAGTCTATCATCGATGGGCATTTGGGTTGTTTCCAGGTCTTTGCTATTGTAAACAGTGCTGCAATGAACATTTGTGTGCACGTGTCCTTATAGTAGAATGATTTATCATCCTTTGGATATATACCCAGTAACGGGATTGCTGGGTCAAAAGGAATTTCTGTTTCTAGGTCCTTGAGGAATCGCCACACTGTTTTCCACAATGGTTGAACTAATTTACACTCCCACCAACAGTGTAAAAGTGTTCCTATTTCTCCACATCCTCTCCAGCATCTATTGTCTCCAGATTTTTTAATGATCGCCATTCTAACTGGCGTGAGATGGTATCTCAATGTAATTTTGATTTGCATTTCTCTGATGACCAATGATGATGAGCATTTTTTCATATGCTTGTTGGCCTCATGTATGTCTTCTTTTGTCAAGTATATGTTCCTATCCTTTGCCCACTTTTGAATGGTCTTGTTTGTTTTTTTCTTGTAAATCTGTTTTAGTTCTTTGTAAATTCTGGATATCAGCCCTGTGTCAGATGGGTAAACTGCAAAAATTTTTTCCCATTCTGTTGGTTGCTGATTCACTCTAATGACTGTTTCTTTTGCCGTGCAGAAGCTGTGGAGTTTCAGTAGGTCCCATTTGTCTATTTTGGCTTTTGTTGTCAATGCTTTTGGTGTTTTGGTCATGAAGTCCTTGCCTACACCTATGTCCTGAATGGTTTTGCCTAGATTTTCTGCTAGGGTTTTTATGGTATTAGGTCTTATGTTTAAGTCTTTAATCCATCTGGAGTTAATTTTAGTGTAAGGTGTCAGGAAGGGGTCCAGTTTCTGCTTTCTGCACATGGCTAGCCAGTTTTCCCACACCATTTATTAAACACGGAATCCTTCCCCCATTGCTTGTTTTTGTCAGGTTTGTCAAAGATCAGATGGCTGTAGATATGTTGTGTTGCCTCCGAGGCCTCTGTTCTGTTCCATTGGTCTATATCTGTTTTGGTACCAGTACCGTGCTGTTTTGATTACTGTAGCCTTGTAGTATAGTTTGAAGTCCAGTAGTGTGATGCCTCCTGCTTTGTTCTTTTTGCTTAGAATTGACTTGGCTATGTGGGCTCTCTTTTGGTTCCATATGAAGTTTAAGGTATTTTTTTCCAGTTCTGTGAAGAAGGTCCTTGGTAGCTTGATGGGGATAGCATTGAATCTGTAAATTACTTTGGGCAGTATGGCCATTTTCACAATATTGATTCTTCCTAACCAGGAACATGGAATGTTCTTCCATCTGTTTGTGCCCCCTCTTATTTCGGTGAGCAGTGTCTTGTAGTTCTCCTTGAAGAGGTCCTTTACATTCCTTGTTAGTTGTATTCCTAGGTATTTTATTCTCTTCGTGGCAATTGTGAATGGCAGTTCATTCTTGATATGGCTCTCTTTAAGTCTGTTATTGGTATATAGGAATGCTTGTGATTTTTGCACATTGATTTTGTATCCTGAGACTTTACTGAAGTTGCTTATCAGTTTCAGGAGATTTTGGGCTGAGACGATGGGGACTTCTAGATATACAATCATGTCGTCTGCAAATAGAGACAATTTGACTTCCTCCTTTCCTATTTGAATACCCTTTATTTCTTTTTCTTGCCTGACTGCTCTGGCTAGAACTTCCAGTACTATATTGAATATGAGTGGTGAGAGATGGCATCCTTGTCTAGTGCCAGATTTCATAGGGAATGCTTCCAGTTTTGTCCATTTAGTATGATATTGCCTGTTGGTTTGTCATAAATAGCTTTTATTATTTTGAGATATTTTCCATCAATACCTAGCTTATTCAGGGTTTTTAGCATAAAGGGCTGTTGAATTTTGTCAAAGGCCTTCTCAGCATCAATTGAGATAATCATGTTGTTTTTGTCTTTGGTTCTGTTTATGTGGTATATTGCATTTATAGACTTGCGTACGTTGAACCAGCCTTGCATCCCCTGGATGAAGCCTACTTGATCATGGTGGATTAGCTTTTTGATGTGCTGTTGCAATCGGCTTGTCAGTATTTTATTGAAGATTTTTGCATCTATGTTCATCATGGATATGGGCCTGAAGTTTTCTTTTCTTGTTGAGTCTCTGCCGGGTTTTGGTATCAGGATGATGTTGGTCTCATAAAATGATTTGGAAAGGATTCCCTCTTTTTGTATTGTTTGGAATAGTTTCAGAATGAATGGTACCAGCTCCTCTTTGTATGTCTAGTAGAATTCGGCTGTGAACCCATCTGGACCTGGGCTTTTTTTTGGGTGGTAGGCTGTTAATTGCTGCCTCAACTTCAGACCTCATTATGGGTCTGTTCAGGGTTTTGGCTTCTTCCTGGTTTAGGCTTGGGAGGAGGCAAGTGTCCAGGAATTT
>NW_022440811.1:0-6431 GCF_009761245.1 Sapajus apella
GGCGCGGTGGCTCAAGCCTGTAATCCCAGCACTTTGGGAGGCCGAGGCGGGTGGATCACGAGGTCAAGAGATCAAGACCATCCTGGTCAACATGGTGAAACCCCGTCTCTACTAAAAATACAAAAAATTAGCTGGGCATGGTGGCACATGACTGTAATCCCAGCTACTCAGGAGGCTGAGGCAGGAGAATTGCCTGAACCCAGGAGGCGGAGGTTGCGGTGAGCCGAGATCGCGCCATTGCACTCCAGCCTGGGTAACGAGAGCGAAACTCCGTCTCAAAAAAAAAAAAAAAGAAAACAGTAGGGTTTCCCCCTTCATTTTATAAATATGAAAGTTATCCTTGTAATAGTAAATAAACTTTTTCATACTGTCCCATGTCCCTTACTCCTCATCCCTGGGGAGTATTGCTTGGTACCCTTCCCCCAGTCACTGCTATAAAGTATTTGAATACTTACCATGGCCTCAACCAGATTCTCATCTTTACACTAGTTGGGAGTAAATATGTGCTTTGTTTCTTTAATTTGGTTATAAGTACCAGCCTTTTGATACTGTAATCCTTCTAGCCTAGTGAAATACCTGGCTGTTTTGTTTTGTGGGGGTGGTAGCATGACTTGAACTCTGAATCTCTTTGTCCTGTGATGGAAGAATTCTGTGAGTCTTTGCAGGTAAAGTTACCTAGTTCAGGGCTTGGCATGATCTGGTTTTCAATAAATATTATTAGTTTTTGATGATTAACTTACAGGAATAATTAAAATTTGCATGATACAGGGGATAGTTGTGTGCATTATCTTGTTTGGTCTTCATAAGTAAACATGGGTGGCAGGCATTCCTGCCATCATTCTTACCTAAGGACCCGAAGAGGTTTGGAACCAGCTCCCACAGTGCCCAGGGAGACAGAGCCAGGATTTGAACTTGGTTTATATATCTTCAAGTGCCAAACTCTTTCCTACTTCTTTGCTTCTCTCAAACTGGGCAATAATTCTAAACCATGGGAGAGCTGCCAGGGTATTCAACCCAGGTTCTGGGGTAAAGGTCCTCTTTCTTGGAAATGCTCCATCTAGGAGCAGCATGAAATGAGCCATGTCCAAGCTACCATTTCAAAATTAATAATTATTTGGATGGGTGTAGTGGCTCACGCCTGTAATCCTAACACTTTGGGAGGCCGAGGCAGGCCAATTGCCTGAGCTCGGGAGTTCAAGACTAGCCTGGGCAACACGGTGAAACCCCCATCTCTACTAAAATACAAAAAATTGGCTGGGCATGGTGGCGTGCGCTTGTAGTCCCAGCTACTCAGAGGCTGAGGTAGGAGAATTGCTTGAACTCAGGAGGCCGAGGTTGCAGTGAGCTGAGATTGTGCCACTGCACTCCAGCCTGGGTGACAGAGTGAGACTCCGTCTCTATAAAAAAAAAAAAAATTATTATTTGTGCCCCTGCCTGTGTCTTGAAAGGCTGCAAGATAACGAAAATGATTGGTAGCTATTATGAGAATATTAAAAGTCAAAGGACATCAGGCTGGTAGTAATGGGATTTGGGAGAAATCATCCCTGTCAAAAAATTTGGCTAAGACATATTGCAGTTTCATACAACATTTAGTTCTGAGATTCCTGGCTGCAAGGCAAAAAGGAGAGCTCTCTTATCAATTTGTGATATGACTCTGCCAGCTGTATGAGATATTAAAACCCATGGTGTTTCTTGGCCAGGCGCAGTGGCTCACACCTGTAATCCCAGCAATTTGGGAGGCCAAGGCTGGTGGATCACCTGAGGTCAGGAGTTCGAGATCAGCCTAGCCAACATGGTGAAACCCCATCTCTTTTTAATATCTTTTTTTTTTTTTTGAGACGGAGTCACATTCCGACAGCCAGGTGGAAGTGCCATCTCAGCTCTCTGCAACCTCCGCCTCCCAGGTTCAAGCAATTCTCCTGCCTCAGCCTCCTGAGAAGTGGAGACTACAGGTGCACGCCACCACGCCTGGCTAATTGTGTGTGTGTGTGTGTGTGTGTGTGTGTGTGTGTATGTGTGTGTGTGGTTTTTTTTTTTAAGTAGAGATGGGGTTTCCCCATGTTGGCCAGGATGGTCTTGATCTCCTGACCTCGTGATCCACCTACTTCGGTCTCCCAAAGAGCTGGGATTACAGGGTGAGCCACCGGGCCTGGCCTTTTTTTTAAATTTAAGACAGCTTTTCGCTCTTGTTGCCCAGGCTGGAGTGCAATGGCGCGATCTCGGCCCACTGCAACCTGTGCCTCCCGGGTTCAAGTGATTCTCCTACTTCAGCCTCCCAAGTAGCTGGGATTACAGGTGTGCACCACCATGCCCAGCTAATGTTTGTGTTTTTAGTAGAGACGGGGTTTCATCATGTTGGTCAGGCTGTTCTTGAACTCCTGACCTCAGGTGGTCCGCCGGCCTCAGCCTTCCAAAGTGCTGGGATTATGAGCCACACCCAGCTTAACTATATTTTTAAATAAAGGATGTTATGGGGAAGGGGAAGGTTGGTCCTTGGTCATTTATCATATTAGTTCTTTTTCCAAAAGCCCAGGAAAGAATGTTAATTAATTGGGATTTTGTTTTGTTTTTAGTTTTTCTCTACAAAGGCAAATTTAGAGCTTGAAGAATTCAGAACAAGATCAGCAAACTTTCTAGAAAGGGTGGGATAGTAAATATTTCAGGTTTTGCCAGTGAAAGCAACGATAGACAATATGAAAACAAATGAGCATGACTTTATTACAAAAAATTGTATTTTAAGGCAGCAGTCTCCTCATCTGTACAGTGGGGTAAGAATGGTTCTGCCTAGTTATTGTGAGACCAACATGAGGAAACATACACCCTGCCTCATGCTGTCTGGCACCCTGCATCACTTCATAATCGTTAGTTCCCTTCCTTCAGTATGCCTCAGGGCCTACCTGCTCTGTTCATATAACAATTTTCAAGAATGGGGCTGGAACTCATTCACACTGAGAGGTACCAGAGTACTGAAGGTTCTGTGATCCTCCTAAGGAATCTGCACTTTAGCTTCCCTGCAGACCAAGGATTGGATTAGAGGTTTTTTTGTTTTTCCCCTCAAGTTTGGTGGTAGGGAGGGGAGACTTCCTTCCAGTGTCTGAAAGCAGACTGCACAGGTAGCTATCTCTGGTGTTTGGACTCTTGGTAAGCCCTTCTCAGACGCCTTTGACCTTGAGAAGCTCGCATTCTGATAAAAGCTCCTACTTGTGGCAGTGCCTGATAACAGACAGCTGAGCAAGCCAGTTGGTTTCAAACGGTGATGTTTATTGCTGTTGATTGAGCCCTGGTGCCTACTTGACTCCCTGTTTGGATCAGGGTGGAGGAAGCAACGCTTCTCTAGACCTGCTTCTTTCATCTGAAGGTTGAAAGTCATTCCCAACATGTTTCATGGCCCAGATGTCAGGGTTCCCCAAGGTCAGCCTGACTCAGACAAAGTGAGAACTTCAGGGAAACCAGGGAAGCTCCCTCTCCAAATCTTCCCTCACCTGCTTCTTGTTGGCTGCCTTATCCCTGGCCAGTGCCTTCTACTCTGGTGGTGGTGTTCTTCTTGTTTTTGAGACAAGGTCTTGCTCTGTCACCCAGGCTGGAGCATAGTGATGCAGTCATGGCTCACTGCAGCCTTGATCTCCTGGCCTCAAGTTATCCTTCCGCCTCAGCCTCTTGATTAGCTGGGGCCATAGGAACATGCCACCATGTCCAGCTAATTTTTATTTCTTATTTTTTGTAGAGACTTGGTCTCCCCATGTTGCCCAGGCTTCTTCCACTCTGCTTTGGAGCAGAGACACCTGACAGGGAAGGACCAAATGGGTTCCATATACATCAGGCGTGAAGTGACTGACTGACAGCAGCCCTTGCCTGGGAAAGGCTGAATATACAAACAGCCAGTGGCTAGACCATGTATGAAAACAGAACTCTGAGGCCAGGCGCAGTGGCTCATGCCCGTAATCCCACCACTTTGGGAGGCCAAGGTAAGTGGATCACGAGGTCAAGAGATCAAGACCATCCTGGCCAACGTGGTGAAACCCCATCTCTATTAAGAATACAAAACTCGGCGGGGCATGGTGGTGCACACCTGTAGTCCCAGCTACCTGGGAGGCTGAGACAGGAGAATTGCTTGAAACTGGGAGGTGGAGGTTGCAGTGAGCCAAGATCACACCACTGCACTCCAGCCTGGGTGACAAGAGTGAAACTCCATCTCAAAACAAACAAACAAAAAAACAAACAGAACTCTGATCCATAATAGCAGCAACCAGCAAAGGAAGCCAGCCTACTGTCTACAAGTCAGACCACTATCTTTTTTTTAATTCATTTTTTATTTTTTGAGATGGAGTCTTACTCTGTTGTTGCCCAGGATGGAGTGCAGTGGCTCACTGCAACCTCTACCTCCTGGGTTCAAGTGATTCACCTCCTCAGCCTCCCAAGTAATTGGGATTACAGGCACCTGCCACCACGCCTGGCTTTTTTTATTTTTTATTTTTTATTTTATTTTTAGTAGAGTTAGGGGCTCACCATGTTCACCAGGCTGGTCTAGAACTCTTGACCTCATGATCCACCCACCTCAGCCTCCCAAAGTGCTGGGATTACAGGTGTGAGCCGCTGCACCTGGCTCAGACCACTATCTTTACCAACCAGTCTAGCAAGCCAAATAACGACCACTCTAACAGTTGGCCCTCAAAGCCAGGACTTGATTAATAACTGACAGCTTCCCTAATTTTTGCCCCTGCTTCCAACCTAGGACCAACTCGAGAAAGTCAAATATGCATCCCTAACCAGTCACACAGGATGTCCTGCTGCTGCTTATTTATTTATTTTTGAGATGGAGTTTTGCTCTTTTGCCCAGGCTGGAGTGCAATGGTGCAATCATGGCTCACTGCAGCTTCCACCTCCCAGGTTCAAGTAATTCTCCTGCCTCAGCCTCCTAAGTAGGTGGGATTACAGGTGCATGCCACCATGCCCGGCTAATTTTTTGTATTTTTAGTAGAGATAGGGTTTTTGCCATGTTGGCCAGGGTGGTCTCAAACTCCTGGCCTTAGGTGATCCACCCACCTCAGCCTCCCAAAGTGTTGGGATTACAGGCGTGAGCCACTGTGCCCAGCTGGATGTCCCACTTCTACTTAGCCCACCTACAGCTTCCCTGTGCCAATAGCCTCCAATCAGGGCATCTCTGAAGCCTTTATTTCCCACTACAGAGTTTTCCCATTCCTTTGCCTGCCTCTGAGTCTCTGCCAAAAGCAAGTGATGGTGGTTGACTTCCTGCTATGACAAGCTCTGACTGGCTGGGTGCAGTGCCTCATGCCTGTAATTGTAGCACTTTGGGAGGGCAAGTTGGGTTGATCACTTGAGGTCAGGAGTTCGAGACCAGCCTAGGCAACATGGTGAAACCCCATGTCTACTAAAAATACAAAAATTAGCTAGGTGTGGTGGCACACGCCTGTAGTCCCAGCTACTTGGGAGGCTGAGGCACAAGCATTGCTTGAACCCCGGGAGGTGGAGGTTGCAGCGTGCCCAGATGGTACCACTGCATTTCAGCCTGGGCAGCTGAGCGAAACTTTGTCCCAAAAAAAAAGTTAGCTGGCGGTGGTGCATGCCTGTAGTCCCAGGCACTCAGAAGTCTGAGGCATGAGATTCTCCTGCCTCAGCCTCCCAAGTAGCTGGGATTATAGGCTGCATTTCCAAACCCGGCTAATTTTGTATTTTTAGTAGAGATGGTGTTTCACCGTGTTGGTCAGGCTGGTCTCAAACTCTTGACCTCAGGTGATCCACCTGCCTCGGCCTCCTAAAGTGCTGGGATTGCAGGTATGAACCACCATGTCTCGCTGGTCAGGGCTGTGTTTAGGGTCAGTTAAACGGAGACTAACATGGTGCAGGAGGTGACAAAGGATCTGGGATGGCACAGGGATCGCCTGCTGCCCAGGGACATTCAAGGTTCCAAACCAGTTCACTCACTCAGTAAATATTTATTCAATACCTACTGTGTACCAGGCATGATTCTTGGACACAGGGCTGGACAAAATTCCAGCTCTCATGGGGACAGACAACAAATAAGAAAATATTCAATAGTAATAAGATCTATAAAAAAAATAAACCAGGCTGATATGATTGAGAGCAACTGCTAGATAGGCAAGAAGGGAAGGCCTCTCTGAAAAAGCGCCATTTAAACTAAGACAAAATGCTGGGTGCCGTGGTTCACACCTGTAGCTCACCCTGTGATCCAAGTGCTTTGGGAGGCCGAGGTGGACAGATCACTTGTGGTCAGGAGTTCGAGACCAGCCTGGCCAACATATGAAACCCCATCTCCACTAAAAATACAAAATTAGCTGGGTGTGGTGGTGCATGCCTGTAATCCCAGCTACTCAGGAGGCTGAGGCAGGAGAATCCCTTGAACCTGGGAGGTGGAGGTTGCAGTGAGCCAAGATCACACCACTGCACTCCAG
>NW_022440812.1:0-6430 GCF_009761245.1 Sapajus apella
GGCGCGGTGGCTCAAGCCTGTAATCCCAGCACTTTGGGAGGCCGAGGCGGGTGGATCACGAGGTCAAGAGATCAAGACCATCCTGGTCAACATGGTGAAACCCCGTCTCTACTAAAAATACAAAAAATTAGCTGGGCATGGTGGCACATGACTGTAATCCCAGCTACTCAGGAGGCTGAGGCAGGAGAATTGCCTGAACCCAGGAGGCGGAGGTTGCGGTGAGCCGAGATCGCGCCATTGCACTCCAGCCTGGGTAACGAGAGCGAAACTCCGTCTCAAAAAAAAAAAAAAAGAAAACAGTAGGGTTTCCCCCTTCATTTTATAAATATGAAAGTTATCCTTGTAATAGTAAATAAACTTTTTCATACTGTCCCATGTCCCTTACTCCTCATCCCTGGGGAGTATTGCTTGGTACCCTTCCCCCAGTCACTGCTATAAAGTATTTGAATACTTACCATGGCCTCAACCAGATTCTCATCTTTACACTAGTTGGGAGTAAATATGTGCTTTGTTTCTTTAATTTGGTTATAAGTACCAGCCTTTTGATACTGTAATCCTTCTAGCCTAGTGAAATACCTGGCTGTTTTGTTTTGTGGGGGTGGTAGCATGACTTGAACTCTGAATCTCTTTGTCCTGTGATGGAAGAATTCTGTGAGTCTTTGCAGGTAAAGTTACCTAGTTCAGGGCTTGGCATGATCTGGTTTTCAATAAATATTATTAGTTTTTAATGATTAACTTACAGGAATAATTAAAATTTGCATGATACAGGGGATAGTTGTGTGCATTATCTTGTTTGGTCTTCATAAGTAAACATGGGTGGCAGGCATTCCTGCCATCATTCTTACCTAAGGACCCGAAGAGGTTTGGAACCAGCTCCCACAGTGCCCAGGGAGACAGAGCCAGGATTTGAACTTGGTTTATATATCTTCAAGTGCCAAACTCTTTCCTACTTCTTTGCTTCTCTCAAACTGGGCAATAATTCTAAACCATGGGAGAGCTGCCAGGGTACTCAACCCAGGTTCTGGGGTAAAGGTCCTCTTTCTTGGAAATGCTCCATCTAGGAGCAGCATGAAATGAGCCATGTCCAAGCTACCATTTCAAAATTAATAATTATTTGGATGGGTGTAGTGGCTCACGCCTGTAATCCTAACACTTTGGGAGGCCGAGGCAGGCCAATTGCCTGAGCTCGGGAGTTCAAGACTAGCCTGGGCAACACGGTGAAACCCCCATCTCTACTAAAATACAAAAAATTAGCTGGGCATGGTGGCGTGCGCTTGTAGTCCCAGCTACTCAGAGGCTGAGGTAGGAGAATTGCTTGAACTCAGGAGGCCGAGGTTGCAGTGAGCTGAGATTGTGCCACTGCACTCCAGCCTGGGTGACAGAGTGAGACTCCGTCTCTATAAAAAAAAAAAAAATTATTATTTGTGCCCCTGCCTGTGTCTTGAAAGGCTGCAAGATAACGAAAATGATTGGTAGCTATTATGAGAATATTAAAAGTCAAAGGACATCAGGCTGGTAGTAATGGGATTTGGGAGAAATCATCCCTGTCAAAAAATTTGGCTAAGACATATTGCAGTTTCATACAACATTTAGTTCTGAGATTCCTGGCTGCAAGGCAAAAAGGAGAGCTCTCTTATCAATTTGTGATATGACTCTGCCAGCTGTATGAGATATTAAAACCAATGGTGTTTCTTGGCCAGGCGCAGTGGCTCACACCTGTAATCCCAGCAATTTGGGAGGCCAAGGCTGGTGGATCACCTGAGGTCAGGAGTTCGAGATCAGCCTAGCCAACATGGTGAAACCCCATCTCTTTTTAATATCTTTTTTTTTTTTTGAGACGGAGTCACATTCCGACAGCCAGGTGGAAGTGCCATCTCAGCTCTCTGCAACCTCCGCCTCCCAGGTTCAAGCAATTCTCCTGCCTCAGCCTCCTGAGAAGTGGAGACTACAGGTGCACGCCACCACGCCTGGCTAATTGTGTGTGTGTGTGTGTGTGTGTGTGTGTGTGTGTATGTGTGTGTGTGGTTTTTTTTTTTAAGTAGAGATGGGGTTTCCCCATGTTGGCCAGGATGGTCTTGATCTCCTGACCTCGTGATCCGCCTACTTCGGTCTCCCAAAGAGCTGGGATTACAGGATGAGCCACCGGGCCTGCCCTTTTTTTTAAATTTAAGACAGCTTTTCGCTCTTGTTGCCCAGGCTGGAGTGCAATGGCGCAATCTCGGCCAACTGCAACCTGTGCCTCCCGGGTTCAAGTGATTCTCCTACTTCAGCCTCCCAAGTAGCTGGGATTACAGGTGTGCACCACCATGCCCAGCTAATGTTTGTGTTTTTAGTAGAGACGGGGTTTCATCATGTTGGTCAGGCTGTTCTTGAACTCCTGACCTCAGGTGGTCCGCCGGCCTCAGCCTTCCAAAGTGCTGGGATTATGAGCCACACCCAGCTTAACTATATTTTTAAATAAAGGATGTTATGGGGAAGGGGAAGGTTGGTCCTTGGTCATTTATCATATTAGTTCTTTTTCCAAAAGCCCAGGAAAGAATGTTAATTAATTGGGATTTTGTTTTGTTTTTAGTTTTTCTCTACAAAGGCAAATTTAGAGCTTGAAGAATTCAGAACAAGATCAGCAAACTTTCTAGAAAGGGTGGGATAGTAAATATTTCAGGTTTTGCCAGTGAAAGCAACGATAGACAATATGAAAACAAATGAGCATGACTTTATTACAAAAAATTGTATTTTAAGGCAGCAGTCTCCTCATCTGTACAGTGGGGTAAGAATGGTTCTGCCTAGTTATTGTGAGACCAACATGAGGAAACATACACCCTGCCTCATGCTGTCTGGCACCCTGCATCACTTCATAATCGTTAGTTCCCTTCCTTCAGTATGCCTCAGGGCCTACCTGCTCTGTTCATATAACAATTTTCAAGAATGGGGCTGGAACTCATTCACACTGAGAGGTACCAGAGTACTGAAGGTTCTGTGATCCTCCTAAGGAATCTGCACTTTAGCTTCCCTGCAGACCAAGGATTGGATTAGAGGTTTTTTTGTTTTTCCCCTCAAGTTTGGTGGTAGGGAGGGGAGACTTCCTTCCAGTGTCTGAAAGCAGACTGCACAGGTAGCTATCTCTGGTGTTTGGACTCTTGGTAAGCCCTTCTCAGACGCCTTTGACCTTGAGAAGCTCGCATTCTGATAAAAGCTCCTACTTGTGGCAGTGCCTGATAACAGACAGCTGAGCAAGCCAGTTGGTTTCAAACGGTGATGTTTATTGCTGTTGATTGAGCCCTGGTGCCTACTTGACTCCCTGTTTGGATCAGGGTGGAGGAAGCAACGCTTCTTTAGACCTGCTTCTTTCATCTGAAGGTTGAAAGTCATTCCCAACATGTTTCATGGCCCAGATGTCAGGGTTCCCCAAGGTCAGCCTGACTCAGACAAAGTGAGAGCTTCAGGGAAACCAGGGAAGCTCCCTCTCCAAATCTTCCCTCACCTGCTTCTTGTTGGCTGCCTTATCCCTGGCCAGTGCCTTCTACTCTGGTGGTGGTGTTCTTCTTGTTTTTGAGACAAGGTCTTGCTCTGTCACCCAGGCTGGAGCATAGTGATGCAGTCATGGCTCACTGCAGCCTTCATCTCCTGGCCTCAAGTTATCCTTCCGCCTCAGCCTCTTGATTAGCTGGGGCCATAGGAACATGCCACCATGTCCAGCTAATTTTTATTTCTTATTTTTTGTAGAGACTTGGTCTCCCCATGTTGCCCAGGCTTCTTCCACTCTGCTTTGGAGCAGAGACACCTGACAGGGAAGGACCAAATGGGTTCCATATACATCAGGCGTGAAGTGACTGACTGACAGCAGCCCTTGCCTGGGAAAGGCTGAATATACAAACAGCCAGTGGCTAGACCATGTATGAAAACAGAACTCTGAGGCCAGGCGCAGTGGCTCATGCCCGTAATCCCACCACTTTGGGAGGCCAAGGTAAGTGGATCACGAGGTCAAGAGATCAAGACCATCCTGGCCAACGTGGTGAAACCCCATCTCTATTAAGAATACAAAACTCGGCGGGGCATGGTGGTGCACACCTGTAGTCCCAGCTACCTGGGAGGCTGAGACAGGAGAATTGCTTGAAACTGGGAGGTGGAGGTTGCAGTGAGCCAAGGTCACACCACTGCACTCCAGCCTGGGTGACAAGAGTGAAACTCCATCTCAAAACAAACAAACAAAAAAACAAACAGAACTCTGATCCATAATAGCAGCAACCAGCAAAGGAAGCCAGCCTACTGTCTACAAGTCAGACCACTATCTTTTTTTTAATTCATTTTTTATTTTTTGAGATGGAGTCTTACTCTGTTGTTGCCCAGGATGGAGTGCAGTGGCTCACTGCAACCTCTACCTCCTGGGTTCAAGTGATTCACCTCCTCAGCCTCCCAAGTAATTGGGATTACAGGCACCTGCCACCACGCCTGGCTTTTTTTATTTTTTATTTTTTATTTTATTTTTAGTAGAGTTAGGGGCTCACCATGTTCACCAGGCTGGTCTAGAACTCTTGACCTCATGATCCACCCACCTCAGCCTCCCAAAGTGCTGGGATTACAGGTGTGAGCCGCTGCACCTGGCTCAGACCACTATCTTTACCAACCAGTCTAGCAAGCCAAATAACGACCACTCTAACAGTTGGCCCTCAAAGCCAGGACTTGATTAATAACTGACAGCTTCCCTAATTTTTGCCCCTGCTTCCAACCTAGGACCAACTCGAGAAAGTCAAATATGCATCCCTAACCAGTCACACAGGATGTCCTGCTGCTGCTTATTTATTTATTTTTGAGATGGAGTTTTGCTCTTTTGCCCAGGCTGGAGTGCAATGGTGCAATCATGGCTCACTGCAGCTTCCACCTCCCAGGTTCAAGTAATTCTCCTGCCTCAGCCTCCTAAGTAGGTGGGATTACAGGTGCATGCCACCATGCCCGGCTAATTTTTTGTATTTTTAGTAGAGATAGGGTTTTTGCCATGTTGGCCAGGGTGGTCTCAAACTCCTGGCCTTAGGTGATCCACCCACCTCAGCCTCCCAAAGTGTTGGGATTACAGGCGTGAGCCACTGTGCCCAGCTGGATGTCCCACTTCTACTTAGCCCACCTACAGCTTCCCTGTGCCAATAGCCTCCAATCAGGGCATCTCTGAAGCCTTTATTTCCCACTACAGAGTTTTCCCATTCCTTTGCCTGCCTCTGAGTCTCTGCCAAAAGCAAGTGATGGTGGTTGACTTCCTGCTATGACAAGCTCTGACTGGCTGGGTGCAGTGCCTCATGCCTGTAATTGTAGCACTTTGGGAGGGCAAGTTGGGTTGATCACTTGAGGTCAGGAGTTCGAGACCAGCCTAGGCAACATGGTGAAACCCCATGTCTACTAAAAATACAAAAATTAGCTAGGTGTGGTGGCACACGCCTGTAGTCCCAGCTACTTGGGAGGCTGAGGCACAAGCATTGCTTGAACCCCGGGAGGTGGAGGTTGCAGCGTGCCCAGATGGTACCACTGCATTTCAGCCTGGGCAGCCGAGCGAAACTTTGTCCCAAAAAAAAAGTTAGCTGGCGGTGGTGCATGCCTGTAGTCCCAGGCACTCAGAAGTCTGAGGCATGAGATTCTCCTGCCTCAGCCTCCCAAGTAGCTGGGATTATAGGCTGCATTTCCAAACCCGGCTAATTTTGTATTTTTAGTAGAGATGGTGTTTCACCGTGTTGGTCAGGCTGGTCTCGAACTCTTGACCTCAGGTGATCCACCTGCCTCAGCCTCCTAAAGTGCTGGGATTGCAGGTATGAACCACCATGTCTCGCTGGTCAGGGCTGTGTTTAGGGTCAGTTAAACGGAGACTAACATGGTGCAGGAGGTGACAAAGGATCTGGGATGGCACAGGGATCGCCTGCTGCCCAGGGACATTCAAGGTTCCAAACCAGTTCACTCACTCAGTAAATATTTATTCAATACCTACTGTGTACCAGGCATGGTTCTTGGACACAGGGCTGGACAAAATTCCAGCTCTCATGGGGACAGACAACAAATAAGAAAATATTCAATAGTAATAAGATCTATAAAAAAAATAAACCAGGCTGATATGATTGAGAGCAACTGCTAGATAGGCAAGAAGGGAAGGCCTCTCTGAAAAAGCGCCATTTAAACTAAGACAAAATGCTGGGTGCCGTGGTTCACACCTGTAGCTCACCCTGTGATCCAAGTGCTTTGGGAGGCCGAGGTGGACAGATCACTTGTGGTCAGGAGTTCGAGACCAGCCTGGCCAACATATGAAACCCCATCTCCACTAAAAATACAAAATTAGCTGGGTGTGGTGGTGCATGCCTGTAATCCCAGCTACTCAGGAGGCTGAGGCAGGAGAATCCCTTGAACCTGGGAGGTGGAGGTTGCAGTGAGCCAAGATCACACCACTGCACTCCAG
>NW_022440813.1:0-6429 GCF_009761245.1 Sapajus apella
CTAGAGAACTACAGAAACCTGGTCTTCCTTGGTGAGAATAACTTCAATACACATTCATAACATACCCTAAATGTTTTATTCTATTTTATTTGTAAAATATTCTTGGTAATTTTTGCTTTGTATAAATAAGTTTAAGATTCCTCTTTTGAAAAAAATTTTGGAAATTTGCTTAGAGAGGAATATCTTCAAGATATTTCATGTTGATCTGAATTTTCCACATTCCTGAGCTGATCTGTATTTTTTACTGTAGATTATTGGTAATGACAGAAATTTGGTGGCTTAAAGTATTGTTTCCTATACCTTAAAATCTAATTACCACCACCAGTTTTTTTTTTGTTGGTTTGGTTTGGTTTGGTTTGGTTTGGTTTGGTTTGGTTTGGTTTGTTTTTGAGATGGAATCTTTCTCTGTTCTCATGCTGCGTGCAGTGATGCAAGCTTGGCTCACTGCAGTCTCCGCCTCCTGGGTTCAAGCAGTTCTCCTGCCTCAGCCTTCTGAGTAGCTTGGTTTACAGTCACACATCACAACCCCCAACTACTTTTTTTTTTTTTTTTATATTTTTAGTAGAGATAGGGTTCCACCATTTTGGCCAGGCTGGTCTCTAACTCCTGACCACAGGTGATCTACCTGCCTCAGTCTTTAACAGTGCCAAGATTACAGGTGTAAGCCACAGTGCCTGGCCTTCCACCACCAGTTTTTGATTCAGTAGTACTAGGTAGTGAAATTAAGAACATATAAATTTAGACTGGGCACAGTGGCTCCTGCCTGTAATCCCAGCACCTTTGGAGGTGAATCACCTGATGCCAGAAGCTTGAGACCAGCCTGGCCAACATGTAGAACCCTGTCTCTACTAAAGTTACAAAATAATAGCTGTGCATGGTAGTGCATGCCTGTAATCCCAGTTACTTGAGAGGCTGAGGAAGGAGAATCGCTTGAACCCAGGGATTGGAGATTGCAGTCAGCTGAGATAGTGCCATTGCACTCCAGCCTGGGCAGTAAGAGTAAAACTTCATCTCAAAAACAAACCACAAAACAAATTAAAAATGTTTTTTAAATATAAAAGTTTTTGTTATAAATTATTATTTTGGAATTAATTTACTAAGATATTCTATTATGTCATTCTTACTGAGCAAATTACTAGCTTGAGAATTGGAGCATATGAACAACATTCATGTTACTTTATTTATTTTTAATAAAACCAGGTACAGCTTTCTCTAAGCCAGACCTGATCACCTATCCGGAGCAAGGAAAAGAGCCTTGGAATATGAAGGGACATGAGATTGTAGCCAAAGCACCAGGTACGTGAGAATGAATGCAACAGATGAGAGGTCCAAAAGTTGAAGAGAAAGTTAGTCCTTAAAATGTGATTTGGGAAGCGGTGTTCCAAAGGAAAGGAAATAGTTTCTGGGATGCCTGAGGACTTTTTTATTTTGCTCTCACACAGAGGTAACCTCTCTTATGTTTTTAAATTTTCCAAAGATTCTACTTTCTCTTTGGTGATGTTTTTTCAAGAGCTCAAAGTTCTCTTCATGAACCATAAGAGACTGCATAATCTGACTGCTTTTCCATTGTTTTGGGGGACACACACATACCTGCATAATTTTGAGAAACCTCTATGTTAAACTCTTGTTTTAAATTCTCTTTAGCATCATGCCTGAAATGTGTAAGTGGTGGTTTATGTCTGATCTTTGTTGTTGTTGTTCATTTCTCTACACAGTCCATCCACTTTTTATTACTAGAGTCTTGAAATATAGTTTGAAATTATAAAATATGATGTCCTTCTGCTTTGTTCTTTTTCCTCAAGACTGCTTTGGCTATTCAAAGTTTATTGTAGTTTCATGTAAATTTCAGAATTGCATTTTTCATGACTGTGAGAAAAATAGCACTGAAATTTTGATAGAGTTCACTAAACCTATAGACTACTTTGGATAATATGGCACTTTAAAAATATTCTTTCAATCCATAGACATAAAAAAATTTAAATTTATTTGGGTCTCCTTTAATTTCTATTTAATTTTAATTTTATTTTATTTCTTTTATTGATATCTTGCAAATATTTTTTACATTGGCTTAATTTTTTTCTTAGAAATTTAATGTTTTAATAATATTCCAAACAGATTGTTTTTCTGTTATATCAGAGAGTATATGGAAATATAACATAATTTAATTTTATCTTATTTTTCTAATTTAATGAGTATATTGATTAGTTTAGATCGGTTTTAATGTACTCTTTATAGTTTTTTACATATAAGATTATACAATCTAGAAACGGTAACTTTTTACTTATTTGTCTTTATTTTCAATGTCTTTAAAAAAACTTTTTGATTAATTCTTCTGCCACATAGTTTCAGTGCTATGTTAAAATAGAAGCGTTGACAATGGGCACAATATAGTTTTGCATTGGTGTCTGTGAATTTGAAGGAGCAAATACCTCTTCAAGTTTTTGTAAAATGGTTTTAGAAGGTAAAGATTTTCTTTTGCTTGGCCCCCTGGGTGATGGGTGATGGGATGCTCTCTGGGTTTGTAGTGTAGAAGGTTTGTAGTTTGGTTTGTCACAAGTCTTCTGAGTCTACACTAGGGTCCACCTTTAATTGGCTTGTGACAAGGAGCTTAGGTAGTTGTAATTTGGGACTTTGATTTTTAGAGGAGACACTAAGGGAGGTGTCTGCAGTTGGGCCTTATATCAGGATGTGGATCGGTATGGCTTTCACTGAATACCAAAGAGGATTTTTCTTTCTTTTCTTTTGAGACAGAGTCTCACTCTGTCACCCACACTGGAGTTCAGTGGCACTATCTTGGCTCACTGCAACCTCTGCCTCCCAGGTTTAAGCAATTCTCTGCCTCAGCCTCCGAGTAGCTGGGGATACAGGCGCCTGCCACCATGCCTGGCTAATTTTTGTATTTTTAGTAGAGATGGGGTTTCACCACCTAGGCCAGGCTGGTCTTGAACTCCTGACCTCATGATCCACCCACCTCGGCCTCCCAAAGTGCTGAGAGTACAAGAATAAGCCACGGCACCTGGCCCGAAATAGGATTTTTCTAGGTCACTGTGTGGGTTTCTATGTAGCCATGTCTGGCCATGAACTGTGGTCCAGGAATCTGAAACTGAGTCATTGAACAGCTTCAGAGATCACAGTAAAGGCCAAGGTCTGCCGGCCTGCCTGCAGGTCTTATTAATTTGTATCGTCCTCCAGGTCTCTGGAGTGGAAGGGCCTCTCCCAGATGGTTGCTGGGAGGAGTTTGGGTTGGTTACAGAGTAAGTTCACAATTCTCAGTGAGACCAAGTTGGGTGGACCATTCATTTCCTGGTCTTTAGCCAAGAGCAGAGGTCCTGTAGTTTGCTACATTAATGAGGGCCTGCCTTCGAAAAGGAAGACTCCTCAATTTTGGGCTTTAGCAGAGTTTCACAACTTCCTTCCTGGATCTCAAAGCTCTATTAAAGACACTTATTTTTGAGATGGGGTCTTGCAACATAAACCAGCCTGGTCTTAAAATCCTTTTCTGCAACAATTCTCCAACCTCAGTGTACCATGTAGCTATCATTATAGGGGTGAGCCATGATGTCTGACTCTATTATGTAGGCACTTTTGTCAGGGATGGCTGACAAATTATATTGCTCTGGGGGGATGATAAAATAGAGCACCTGTTATTTATTATTTTTCCATTTTACTGATGTTACTATCTCTATACATTTCTACTTTCTGTTTTCTATTTCAAATTTGTCTGCAACATTAGATTCAGGGGACATTTAGGACAATATGTTAGAATATACATGTTATGCGTGTGTTATAGAATCATTGAGGTGTCAGTTTTTTTTCCCTGGAAACCCTCTGTGGCTGGTGGCACCATTGCTCGAGTTCTTGTCCTGTGTCCAGGAAGAAGAAGGTATGCAGAGAAGTGAAGGGTGATGAAAACAAAGAGGATCTTTATTTAGTGTTAGAAGAGTTCAGAGGGGACCCACAGTGGGTATCTCCTTTCTGTAGGCAGGTCATCCCATCAAGTGTTTAGCTCTCAGCAGAGAGGAGGCCCTGAAGAGAGTGGCTTCTCTCTGCAGGCAGGTCATTCAGAGATCTCTGAAGGTCTCCAAAGCGGCCAGCAGAGAACGTAGGTCGCCTCTGCAGCTGATCATCACATGGTTTCTTTGTCCTCCGCCCTCTCTGTCTGAGGCCGGGGCTTTTCTGGACCTCAGAGGTGAGTAAGGTTGTTACAGTTGGTCTATGGGTGGCCATAGACAGGCTGGGAGGAGGCACCGGAAGCTCCTGCTCTGGTCTGTGGCCCTTAAAGGTGGAGCTCTACAAGGGACTCACTCTTTTCTGCCAAGAAATCTGTCTGCCTCCTACTGCCATTTATGACCCCTGGGCTTGGCTGCAACCCTGCTCTGAGATTAGAGTATGCAGGTGCTGGGAGAGGAGAGAGGTCATGAAGCAGGAGCAGACGCCTCCAAGCCAGCAGAAATTGGGGAGCACCTTCCCAGGCCCCCAGGGCTGTAGGCAGCAGAGATGCCCATGTCTTCCGCATGGGTGCATGGCTGCAGTTGTACCCAGGGAGCTCCAATCCCACCAACTCAAAAGGGGCAGAGCTCCTGCTTGTCCTTGTGTAGCAGGAGGCCCAGGTCTGTAGCCTTGAGTCAGACAGCTGCTGCTGCACCCGGGAGGGAAGATTCGGCTCTCCCCTGGTGAAAAACATGATTGACAAAAGAAACTTAGTCAACTTTGTGGTTTACAATAACCTAACACAATAACTTTAATTATGATTGATAACACAAACTCAGACATCAGAATTCCAGGAATCCCATACAATTTTTGGAACACACATTAACATTTTCACTAAAATATTACCTGAAAATCAAACACTACCTGATCAACAATCCTGTCAATAAACATGTCTAATAATCCTGTTTACCTCTCCCTTGGATGACCCAGGGGCCCTCCGTAGCATCCAAAAGCTAGGGGCTAAAAAAGACAATTTGGAAGCTTTAAAGACTCAAAACACTTAATAGAAATTTAGATTACCGTAAGTCATCTGTTTAAAAGACACATAGTTTTTTTGTTTCGTTTTGTTTTTTAAGCAAAAACTCGTCAAGAGGGAAGATCCAGTATTTCAAACAATCTGTTTCTTGCCTTTTCCTTCTTTTTTAGATGGTTTATTCATAAGTCAAAGAAAAATCTTTTTTCAAGGGAAAGAAAGCCAAATTTCACACTTGCATTAGCCTATTATTGTCAACCCCAACTTTTTAAATGAAACCTTATAGATAATTTTATCCCATCTTAACCAGTTTGACCATGAGGTGAGATTCTTATAAAGCTTTTATAACCCTTTACAAATTTGTGTTGAAGAGTAGGCCAGTGCTTCAAGACACCCTTGTTGTGCTTTTATGTCAATGTTCAATTTGTGGAAAAACCAAATAATATTTTATTGAATTTAATCAATATGTGGACACATAGATCCTCTTTATAATTTTTACAAACTCTCCATAATTTGTTTAAACCTTTAGGTTTATCTTATTTAAAAACAATCCTTTAACTCTCTAAACTAGGCAAAAATTTGCGTTTTCACACCTTCTTACAGTCTTTCATTAAAGACGTATTTCACTTTCTTTATACACCTTGCATGCAAATCTGTTTTCAGTAGTCTCAATTACATGTTATAATGGCAACTGTTAGCAATCCTTAATTTGGGTGAAATACCTGGTAGGTTATTTCAGTTTTACATACTTAGGTGCAGATCAGGTTTGACTGTTTCTGGCATAGCTAGGGACATGGCATATGTTTCCAGCTCTTACCAACCTGTAAAACGGGAAAGTCAAATAACTTTAAAAGTCCAAAGAAGCAGTTAGTGACCTTGGAGCATTTAACCAACCTAGTTTCTTACTTGCATAATTTGGAAAGTATGTCTACATTTTATAAACATTTCTATTTTTATTGTAGCAATAATTTTAAAGCTAGCTTATTTACTTAAATTATACCTAAGTCACATGTATTTACAAATTGCTGGCTGGGTGCATTGGCTCATGCCTTTAATCCCAATACTTTGGGAGGCCAGGGTGGGTAGATCACCTGAGGTCAGAAGTTCAAGATCAGCCTGTCTAAATTTAGTACAGATGGGGAAACTCCATCTCTACTAAAAATACAAAATTAGCTGGGCATGGTGGCACATCTGTAATCCCAGCTACTCTGGAGGCTGAGATAGAATCGCTTGAACTCGGGAGGTAGAGGTCACGGTGAGCTGAAATAGAACGACTGCACTCAGGCCTGGGCAACAGAGTGAGAATCCGAAAAAAAAAAAAAAGGAAAGAAAGAAAAAAAAAATTGCTTATACTTACTTACATGAGCGCTCTTACTTACAGACCAATTTGGTAGACACAACATTTAACAATAAATCTACAAACAAACACATCTAGACATGTATACACACAAACTAAGATCTAATAG
>NW_022440814.1:0-6711 GCF_009761245.1 Sapajus apella
CAGAGCAGTTTGAAAGAGACGTTTCTGCTGTGGTTTACATGCGATCTTACTGGTAATTCTCATCAGCCTGTTTATGGCTGGAAATATCTCTTTCCAGATTCTCCCAAGAAAGGGTTTCTGAAGTACTACATTCACACATCTGTTTAACTCTATATGCTGAATATACACCTTGACAATCATTCTTCCACATAGCTCCGTTTTTGTTTTAGAGCCAGATATTTCTCATTAAACCCTATACTCCCAATAACCCAGGAATATCCAAACGTAGCTTTTAGAAGAAACCTGTTTCTAACTCGCTGAATCTAAACATAGATGCAACTTCCTAATGTGAACCAAACACAGCAGAGCAGTTTGAAAGAGACGTTTCTGCTGTGGTTTACATTCGATCTTACCGCTAATTCTTATCAGGCTGTTTATGGCTGGAAATATCTCTTTCCAGATTCTCCGAAGAAAGGGTTATTCAACTGCTACATTCACACAATTGTTTATCTCTGTAAGTTTAATACACACCTTGACAATCATTCGGCTAGATAGCTCAGTTTTTGTTTTAGAGCCAGATATGTCTCCTTGCACACCATACTCCCATTCACTTAGGAATATACAAACGCAGCTTTTAGAAGAAACGTGTTTCTAACTCGCTGAATCTAAACATAGATGCAACTAAGAAAGGTGAACGAACACACAGCAGGGCAGTTTGAAAGAGACGTTTCTCCTGTGGTTCAGACGCGATATTACCGCTAATTTTAAGTACCTGTATATGGCTGAAAATATCTCTTTCTAGGTTCTCCAAAGAAAGGGTGTCTGAACTGCTATAATCACACATCTGTTTAACTCTGTAAGTTAAATATACACCTCGACAATCATTCAGCTAGATAGCTCCGTTTTTGTTTTAGAGCCAGATATTTGTCAAGACACGCTACACTCCTTTTCTTGGAGGAATACGGAAACTCAGCTTTTAGAAGAAACGTGTTTCTAACTCGCTGAATCGAAACATAGATGCAACATCCTAAGGTCAACGAACACACAGCAGAGCATTTTGAAAGAGACGTTTCTCCTGTGGTTTAGACGCGCTCTTACCGCTGATTTTTATGAGCCTGATTATGGCTGGAAATATCTCTTTCCAGATTCTCCAAAGAAAGGTTTTTTGAACTGCTACTTTCACAAATCTGTTTAACTCTATATGATGAATATACATCTTGACAATCATTCAACTACATAGATCCGTTTTTGTTTTAGAGCCAGATATTTCGCATTACACCCTATACTCCCATTCACTAAGGAATATCCAAAAGCAGATTTTAGAAGAAACGTGTTTCTAACTCGCTGAATCTAAACATAGATGCAACATCCTAAGGTCAACGAACACAGAGCAGAGCAGTTTGAAAGAGACGTTTCTCCTGTGGTTTAGACGTGATCTTAAAGGTAATTCTTAGGAGACTGTATATGACAGGAAATATCTCTTTCCAGATTCCCCAAGGAAAGGGTTTCTAAACTGCGACATTCACGCATCTGTCTAACTCTGTAAGTTGAATACACACCTTGACAATCATTCTTCTACATAGCTCGGTTTTTGTTTTAGAGCCAGATATTTCTGATTACACCCTATACTCTCAATAACCCAGGAATATCCAAACGCAGCTTTTAGAAGAAACGTGTTTCTAACTTGCTGAATCTAAACATAGATGCAACTTCCTAATATGAACCAAACACAGTAGAGCAGTTTGAAAGAACGTTTCTCCTGTGGTTTAGACGCGATCTTACCGCTAATTCTTAGGAGCCTGTATATGGCTGGAATTATCTCTTCCCAGATTCTCCAAAGAAAGTGTTTCTGAACTGCTACATTCACACATCTGTTTAACTCTGTAAGTTGAACATAGACCTTGACAGTCATTCTGCAAAATAGCTCCGTTTTTGTTTTAGAGCCAGATATTTCTCATTACACCCAATATTCCCATTCACTCAGGAATATCCAAACGCAGCTTTTAGAAGAATCGTGTTTCCAAATCGCTGAATCTAAACATAGATGCAACTTCCAAAGGTCAACGAACACACAGCAGAGCAGTTTGAAAGAGACGTTTCTCCTGTGGTTTAGACACGATCTAACCGCTAATTCTTATGAGCCTGTTTATGGCTGGAAATATCTCTTTCCAGATTCTCCAAAGAAAGGGTTTCTGAACTGCTACATTCACACATCTGTTTAACTCTATATGCTGAATATACACCTTGACAATCATTCGGCTACATAGCTCCGTTTTTGTTTTAGAGCCAGATATTTCTCATTAGGCCCTATACACCCATTCACTCAGGAATGTCCAAACGCAGCTTTTAGAAGAAACTTGTTTCTAACTCGCTGAGTCTAAACATAGATGCATCTTCCGAAGTCTAACGAACACACAGCGGAGCAGTTTGAAAGAGACGTTTCTCCTGTGATTTAGATGCGATCTCAAAGCTAATTCTTAGGAGCCTGTATATGGCTGGAAATATCTCTTTCTAGATTCTCCAAAGAAAGGGTTAGTGAACTGGTACATTCACACAATTGTTTAGCTCTGTAAGTTTCATATACACATTGACAATCATTCTGCTACATAGCTCCGTTGCTGTTTTACAGCCCGATATTTCTCATTACACCCTATACTCCCATTCACACAGGAATATCCAAACGCAGCTTTTTGGAGAAACGTGTTTCTAACTCGCTGAATGTAAACATAGATGCAACTTCCGAAGTTGAACGAACACATAGCAGAGCAGTTTGAAGGAGACGTTTCTAATGTGATATAGACGCGATCTTATAGCTAATTCTTCAGAGTCTGTATATTGCTGGAAATATCTCTTTCCAGATTCTCCAAAGAATGGGTTCTTCAACTGCTACATTCACACAATTGTTTAGCTCTGTAAGTTTCATATACACATTGACAATCATTCTGCTACATAGCTCCATTGCTGTCTTACAGCCCGATATTTCTCATTACACCCTATACTCCCATTCACTCAGGAATATCCAAACGCAGCTTTTTGGAGAAACGTGTTTCTAACTCGCTGAAATTAAACATACATGCAACTTACTAAATGAACGAAAACACAGTTGAGCAGTTTGAAAGAGACGTTTCTCCTGTAATTTAGACGCGATCTTAAAGCTATTTCTTAAGAGCCTGTATATGGCTGGAAATATCTCTTTCTAGATTCTCCAAAGAAAGTGTTAATCAACTGCTACTTTCACACAATTGTTTAACTCTCTACGTTTAATATACAACTTGACAATCATTCTGCTATATAGCTCCGTTTTTGTTTTAGAGCCAGATATTTCTCATTACACCCTATAGTACCATTCACTCAGGAATATCCTAACGCAGCTTTTAGAAAAAACTTGTTTCTAACTCGCTGAATCTAACCATAGATGCAACATCCTATGGTGAAACAAATACAGAAGCGTAGTTTGAAAAAGACGTTTCTCCTGTGGTTTAGACGCGATCTTACCGCTAATTCTTATGAGCCTGTATATGCCTGAAATATCTCTGTCCAGATTCTCCAAAGAAAGGATTTCTGAACTGCTACGTTCACATGTCTGTTTAACTCTGTAAGTTGAATATACACCTTGACAATCATTCTGCTGGATAGATCCGTTTTTGTTTTAGAGACAGATACTTCTCATTACACCCTATACTACCATTCACTCAGGAATATCCTAACGCAGCTTTTAGAAGAAACGTGTTTCTAACTCGCTGAATCTAAACATAGATGCAACTTCCGAAGGTGAAGGAACACACAGCAGAGCAGTTTGAAAGAGTCGTTTCTCCTTTGGTATAGACACGATCTAACCGCTAATTCTTATGAGACTGTTTATGGCTGGAAATATCTCTTTCCAGATTCTCCAAAGAAAGGTTTTATGAACTGCTACATTCACACATCTGTTTAATTCTATATGTTGAATACACACCTTGACAATCATTCTGCTACATAGCTCCGCTTTTGTTTTAGAGCCCGATATTTCTCATTGCACCCATTATTCCCATTCACTCAGGAATATCGAAACGCAGCTTTCAGAAGAAACGTGTTTCTAACTCGCTGAATCTAAACATAGATGCAACTTCCTAAAGTGAACGAACACATAAGAGAGCAGTTTGAAAGAGACGATTCTCCTGTGGTTTAGACGCGATCTTACTGCTAATTCTTAGGAGCCTGTTTATGGTTGGAAATATCTCTTTCCAGATTCTCCAAAGAAACGTTTTCTGAACTGCTACATTCACATATCACTTTAACTCCCTAAGTTCAATATACACCTCGACAATCATTCTGCTACATAGCTCCGTTTTTGTTTTAGAGCCCGATATTTCTTATTGCACCTTTTACTCCCTTTCACTAAGGAATATCCAAACGCAGATTTTAGAAGAAACCTGTTTCTAACTCGCTGAATCTAAACATAGATGCAACTTCGTAAGGTGAACGAACACAGAGCAGAGCATTTTGAAAGAGACGTTTCTCCTGTGGTTTAGACGCGATCATAAAGATAATTCTTCTGAGTCTGTATATGGCTGGGAATATCTCTTTCCAGATTCTCCAAAGAAAGGGTTTTTGAACGGCTACATTCACACGTCTGTCTAACTCTGTAAGTTGAATACACACCTTGACAATCATTCTTCTACATAGTTCCGTTTTTGTTTTAGAGCAAGATATTTCTCATTACACCCTACACTCCCAATAAACCAGGAATATCCAAACGCAGCTTTTAGAAGAAACCTGTTTCTAACTCGCTGAATCTAAACATAGATGCAACTTCCTAATGTGAACCAAACACAGCATAGCAGTTTGAAAGAGACGTTTCTTCTCTGATTTAGATGCGATCTTAAAGCTAATTCTTAGGAGCCAGTATATGGCTGGAAATATGTCTTTCCAGATTCTCCAAAGAAAGGGTTAGTGAACTGCTACATTCACGCATCTGTTTATCTCTGTAAGTTTAATATACACCTTGACAATCATTCTGCTACATAGCTCCGTTGTTGTTTTAGAGCCTGATAATTCTCATTACACCCAATACTCCCAATCACTCAGGAATATCCAAACTCTGCTTTTTGGAGAAACGATTTTTCTAACTCGCTGAATCTAAACATAGATACAACTTCCTAAGGTGAAAGAACACACAGCAGAGCAGTTTGAAAGAGACGTTTCTAATGTGATTTAGACGCGATCTTATAGCTAATTCTTAAGAGTCTGTATATTGCTGGAAATATCTCTTTCCAGATTCTCCAAAGAAAGGGTTATTCAACTGCTACATTCACACAATTGTTTAACTCTGTAAGTTTGATATACACCTTGAGAATCATTCTGCTACATAGCTCCGTTTTTGTTTTAGAGCCGGATGTTTCTCATTACACTGTATACTCCCGTTCACTCAAGAATATCGACACGCAGCGTTTAGAAGAAACGTGTTTCTAACTCACTGAATGGAAACATAGATGCAACTTCCTAAGGTCAATGAACACACAGCAGAGCAGTTTGAAAGAGACGTTTCTCCCGTGGTTTAGATGCGATCTTACTGCTAATTTTTATGAGCCTGTTTATTTCTGTAAATGTCTCATTCCAGATTCTCCAAAGAAAGTGTTTCAAGGCTGCGACATTCACACATCTGTTTAACTCTGTAATTTGAATACACAGCTTTACAATCATTCTGCTACATAGATCCGTTTTTATTTTACAGCCAGATGTTTGTTATTACACCCTATACTCCCATTCACTCAAGAGTATCGAAACGCAGCTTTTAGAACAAACGTGTTTCTTACTCGCTGAATCGATACATAGATGCAACTTCCTAAGGTCAACGAACACATACCAGAGCAGTTTGAAAGAGACGTTTCTCCCGTGGTTTAGACGCGATCTTACCGCTAATTCTTATGAGCCTGTATATGGCTGGAAATATCTCTTTCCAGGTCCTCCAAAGAAAGGATTTCTGAACAGCTACATTCACACATCTGTTTAACTCTGTAAGTTGAATATACACCTTGACAATCATTCTGCTACATAGCTCCGTTTTTGTTTTAGAGCCAGATATTTCTCATTACACCCTATACTACCTTTCACTCAGGAATATCCAAACGCAGCTTTTTGGAGAAACGTGTTTCTAACTCGCTGAATCTAAATATAGATGAAACTTACTAAGATGAACGAACACACAGTAGAGCAGATTGAAAGAGACGTTTTCCCTGTGCTTTAGACGTGATCTGATGGATAATTCTTATGATCATTTACGTGGCTGGAAATATCTCCTTCCAGATTCTCGAAAGAAAGTGTTTCAAAACTGCTATATTCACACTTCTGTTTAACTCTGTAACTTGAATATACACCTTGAAAATCAATCAGCTACATAGCTCCGTTATTGTTTTACAGCCAGATATATCTCATTACACCCTATACTCCCATTCACTTACGAATATCCAAACGCAGCTTCTACAAGAAACGTGTTTCTAACTCGCTGAATCTAAACATAGATGCAACTTCCTAATGTGGACGAACACACAGTAGAGCAGTTTGAAACAGACTTTTCTCCTGTGATTTAGAGGCGATCTTAAAGCTAATTCTTAAGAGCCTGTATATGGCTGGAAATATCTCTTTCCATATTCTCCAAAGAAAGTGTTTCAAAACTACTACATTCACACATCTGTTTAACCCTATATGTTGAATATACAGCTTGACAATCATTCTGCTAGGCAGCTCAGTTTT
>NW_022440815.1:0-995 GCF_009761245.1 Sapajus apella
AATGGGTTTTTAAAAAGTGGCACATTTACACAGTGGAATATTATTCAGCCACAAAAGGAAGGAAATCCTTTTACTTGCAACAACATGGGTTGAACTGGAGGACATTACTTAAGTGAAAGAAGCCAAGTGCAGAAAGACAAGTATCGCGTGTTCTCACTGATTTATGGGAGCTTAAATAAACATATTGAGCTCTTGGAGAAAGAGTAGAATGATGGTTACAGGGGCTGGGATGGGGAGTGGGAGTGGGGGATAAGAGGAGAAGGCTAATGGGTAGAAAATACAGTTACTTAGAAGAAATAAGATCTAGCGTTCAGGAGCATAACAGGGTGATTATTGCTACCAGTAATTTATTGGTGGGGCACTGTGGCTTATGCCTGTAATCCCAGCACTTTGGGAGGCTGAGGTAGGCGGATCACCTAAGGTCAGGAGTTTGAGACCAACCGGCCTGGCCAACATGGTGAAACCCCATCTCTACTAAAAATACGAAAATTAGCCAGGTGTGGGGGCACGTAGTCCCAGGTACTGGGGAGGCTGAGGTAAAAGAATAGCTTGAACCCGGGAGGCGGAGGATGCAGTGAGCAGACATTGCACCACTGCACTCTAGCCTAGGCGACAGAGCGAGACTCTTTCTCAAAAAAAAAAAAAAAAAAAAAAAAAAAAAAAAAAAAAAAAAAGCGGGGGAGAAAAGGAAAACTTTGCCAGAAACGGTGGCTCACACTTGTAATTCCAGCACCTTGGGAGGCCAAGGAGGGCAGACGAGGTCAGGAATTGAAACTAGCCTGACCAACATGGTGAAACCTGTTTCTACTAAAAATACAAAAATTAGCTGGGCCTGGTGGCACACACCTGTATTCACAGCTACTTGGGAGGCTGAGGAGGGAGAATTGTTTGAACCCCAGGGGTAGAGGTTGCAGTGAGCCAAGATTGCGCCATTGCACTCCACCCTCGTGACAGAGCAAGACCCCATCTCAAAAAAAAAAAAAAAAAAAAAAAAA
>NW_022440815.1:1095-6423 GCF_009761245.1 Sapajus apella
AAAAAAAAAAAAAAAAAAAAAAAAAAAAAAAGGAAAGAAAAAGAAAACTATGCAACAAAGCTAATGTTTACAAGTCTAACTCAAGAAAGCCTTTCAGAGAAAGAAAAACACCACAATCTAAACTTTAAAAGATTCAGCCTGGCGTGGTGGCTCACGCCTATAATCTCAGCACTTTGGGAGGCTGAGGTAGGTGGATCACGAGGTCAGGAGATCAAGACCATCCTGGCTAACACGGTGAAACCCTGCCTCTACTAAAAATACAAAAAATTAGCTGGGCATGGTGGCGTGCACCTGTAATCTCAGCTACTCAGGAGGCTGAGGCAGGAGAATTGCTTGAACCCAGGAGGCAGAGGTTGTGGTGAGCCGAGATCGTGCCATTGAACTCCAGCCTGGGTAACAAGAGCAAAACTCCGTCCCCCAAAAGAAAAATACAAAAAATTAGCTGGGCATGGTGGTGGCGCCTGTAATCCCAGGCTGAAGCAGAGAATCGCTTGAACCCAGGAGGCAGAGGTTGCAGTGAGCAGAGATGGGCCACTGCACTCCAGCCTGGCGACAGCGCAAGGCTTTGTCAAAAAAAAAAAAAAATTCACTTGAGGAAAATTGACTCAGAAAACTACTCTGAAACATATCCTTTATTAAAATAAATAGATTTTAAAGATAAACTCTTTGAGGCCTCCTGGCAAAAGTGGCAAATAATTTACAATGGAGAGATAATCAGATTAGCAGCAAGCTTTTCAAAACCAATATACAAAGCAAGAGAACAAACAAGAAAATTCAATGAATATAAAGGATAAAGAGAAGCATTTTCAACACACAGGGACTTTGGAAATTCTGCTTTCATCAGTCTTCCTAAACAAATATACCTCAAATAAGTTTCATTCAAATTTAATAATAACAATACCCATGTAAGGTAGTAGAATATTCCTCATTCTATAAAAAAAGAAACAATGGAGAAAATGATTGAATAAAAAGACTAAATTCAATGCAGCATCAGTAACAGAACTGCGATTTAAGCCAGATCCTCAATTGTCAGGGTAATTAGACTCAGATCTTTAATTTTCAGGCCAATGTACTTTCCATTAAGTCATAGCTTTCTCCTCATTTAGAGTGATCGAGGTCAAGGTACAGACTGACTCCAAACACACATCGAAGGCCATAATTGCCACACATTCGAATACCTGGTTGCCTCCAGAGTACAGTAATCAGAGAGAAGATGATGGAAAGAAGGACAAGTCATTATACACTTAAGCTCCCTTGCTGGCTTGCAAATAGGCTGATTATCACAACCCTCACTAGTTAAAGGGAGAAGATCTAAAGTATTTATAAAAATGGAATAGTAGGCCAGGAGCGGAGGCGTGAGTGACACCTGTAATCCCAGCACATTGAGATGCAGAAGCAGGTGCATTACCTGATGCCAGGAGTTCATGATCGGTCTGGCCAACATGGTGAAACCCTGTCTCTACTAAAAATATAAAAGATTAGCCTAGCGTGTGGCGGGCACCTGTAATCACAGCTACTGAGGAGGCTGCAGCAGGAGAATCGCTTGAACCCGAGAGGTGGAGGTTGCAGTGAGCTGAGATCAAACCAGTGCACTCCAGCCTGGGTAACAGAGCAAGACTCCATTTCAAAAAAAAAATAAGGGAAAAAAAAAGAATTTAGTGTCAACATACTATAGTTTGTATGTTATGCTATGTTATGTTATGTTATGTTATGTTAGTTACAATCAAGGCATATTATAGTCAAGACATATGATACTGAAGCCATTTAACTGCTCATCTGTCTTTATCTGCTTATCTGTGAAAATAAATGTAATTAATGTGATTAATAGGATTTACCCAAGTGAAAGCAAAGCATCTGAGTATTAAAAATATGTTATTCAAAGTATCTTTCACATTGATTTACTTTTTTAATGTGTACTGTCTTCCTGTATGATTCAACAATGTTATCTGTGACTCTTCACATACAAAGAAAAAACAAACTTTCAGTGATATTTATTGAACTACTATTTGCCTGGCAGTATTCTATCATAAATGTATCTAGAGAAAAGAGATTCCTGAACTTATGGTGCTTACATTCTAGCTATGAGCCAGTGTAGGTGTATATGTGACAAAGCTGCCCATAGTCCCCTTCTTGAGCACTGCACAGCCTTATTTAGTGGCTGTCTGTGCCAATGTGCAAACAATATAGTTCTTTAAAAAATTCTCTTTAAATCGAATGAGGTTTGCTATTATTAAAGTAATACAAAATGATTCCGTTTTCTTTTTTGTTTTTTGTAGAGATAGGGTTTCACTCTGTTGCCCAAGCTGGTCTTAAATTCTTGGGCTCAAATGATCCTCCCACTTTGATCTCCCCAAGAGCTGGGATTACAGGCACGAACCACTGTGCTCAGCCCAAATGGTGTCAAATGCCTCTACTAACAAAGTTCTACCAAAACTTTAAGCCTGGTGGAAAGTATTACATAGAAATTAAAAAATGCTAAATAAAAATTTCACATAAATATTTATTCAACTATCAGTAGATTATAAATATCTATTTTAAAATATCTTAATAATGTATTTAGAGTTTGCTAGTTCATTCCTCTCAGTGTAGCTAAGCAAAAAAAAAAAAAAAAAAGGCCAGGCACAGTGGCTCACGCCTGTAATCCCAGCACTTTGGGAGGCCAAGGTGGGCGGATCACGAGGTCAGAAGTTTGAGACCAGCCTCACTAACATGGTGAAACCCTGTCTCTACTAAAAATGCAAAAAATTAACTGACTGTGGTGGCACGAGCCTATAATCCTAGGTACTCAGGAGATTGAGGCAGGGGAATTGCTTGAACCAGGGAGGTGGAGGTTGCAGTGAACCACTGCACTCTAGCATGGGCGACAGAGTGAGATTCCATCTCAAAAATCAAAAAGTTAAAAAAAAAAGAATTTGGTAGTTAATATTATTTATGTTCTTTTTATTCCTGATGAATCTAAGCACTGACACATTAGAACAATGTTCCTCAATATTTCAGATGCATAAGAACCTGGGGATTTTGTTAAAATCCAGATTCTGATTCAGTAGATCCTAGATTCTCCATCTCTAGGTCCCAGGTGATTTGGATGCTACTGGTCCCTTGACCATATTTTGAGTAGCATGGCATTAGAGCACCCGTAAATGCAAACATATTAATGAGAAGAAACCTAAGTATGTGTATAATAAATGATAAAGCTTCAGTAGCAATTAAAACTCATCCAGAAATACTCTATAGTAATAACAATATAATGCTCAACTGGTAGAACAGTTAACATTTCTTCCTTGCAATGCAACCTGAATTGATTTCCCATCCTAAACAATTTAAAAGCAAAGACTAATGTTAAGCCTTCAATAGCATGATCTTGCCTACTTTTTTAAATGTCTGTCTGTGTGAGCACATAAAATACTTAATATTTATTTTAGCCTTTCAATATTGGTTTTAATTCCTACCAAAAGTAATAGTGGGCTCGTCCATAGTAAAGTTTTTAATATAGAGAATAGGTAAATGTCACACACACACACACACACACACAGACACAAACAAAAAGGCTGGCACATATTTCTGTTCCCATTGCCTAGCCTAGTGGCCAATTGTAAACATCAAACAATTTCTTAAGCAACGTATTTCATTCGATTGTACAATAAACACAAAGACCTGGTACTGAAGCTGTCTGTAAACTTTGGCCACATAATTGCTTTCAGGAAACTGTGTTCTTCTCAAGGGTAAATGGGATATTCCATATTAAAGCACCTGATATGATATCTGGAACATTGTGTTTCTCAATCACATTTAGTCAAGTACCTGTAATGTAATAGATAACAAATAAATGTCATTTTTGAATGAATAAAAGAATCAATCAGTGAATCAATGCCTAAAGCCATAAATGAAAACAACATGATATAGAATACCAGGACATTTACATTCTATATCTTAAAAAATAACTATACTAAGTAACTTCTATGACAGGATTATTGAAAAACGCAGAAACAGAATAGTTTTGAGTCTTTGCAAATCCTCCTATAAAAACAGGATAGCCGGGAAGCCGTGGTGTCTGTGCAGAGTGAGAGGCAGGCATGGGGGTGCTACAGCTGCTGGTGGTGGCCCTCACGTGCTGCTGGTGGCCACAGGGAAGCCAGGGTAAGACCTTGCTGGGCAGCTTCAGCAGCACCGCAGCCCAAGATGCTCAGGGCCAGTGCATCAGCCACTTTGAGTTCCATGGTGACCATGCTCTTCTGTGTGTCAGAATCAAGAACACAGCCGTAGTTGTTGAAAAAGAAGCTAAACTCTACCTGTTCCAAGCTCAGGAATGGCTAAAGCTACAGGAAAGCAGTCATGGTTATAGCGTAGTAAAAAATCATCCAAAGCTCAATTGACGATGACCATGAACCAGACTGAACATAATCTGACAGTGTCCCAGATTCCATCTTTGCAAATATGGCATGTGTTTTATGCAGACAAGTATACATGCCAAGATAACAAGGACAACACTCAGGTGGATGATATCCCATTCGAAATGGTGTTACTAAACACAGATGCTGAAGGGAATCCATTTGATCATTTTAGTGCTGGAGAATCCGGGTTACATGAATTGTTATTCCTCCTAGTCCTAGTGTACTTTGTGATTGCTTGCATTTGTGCTGCATTGTGGCAGGCTATTAAGAAAGGAGGATGCATGCACATGACTTTAAAAGTTCTGACAACTGGATTGCTGTTACAGCTGGCTCAGCTTTAGCTAATTACATTCATTTCTCCAGTTACTCCAGAGATGGAATAGGGGTAACATTTATGGGAAATTTGGCAGAATTTTTTTTTTTTTTTGAGATGGAGTTTCACTCTTGTTACCCAGGCTGGAGTGCAATGGCGTGATCTCGGCTCACTGCAACCTCCACCTCCTGGGTTCAGGCAATTCTCCTGTCTCAGCCTCCTGAGTAGCTGGGATTACAGGCACGCACCACCATGCCCAGCTAATTTTTTTGTATTTTTAGTAGAGATGGGGTTTCACCATGTTGACCAGGATGGTCTCGATCTCTTGACCTCGTGATCCACCCGCCTCGGCCTCCCAAATTGCTGGGATTACAGGCTTGAGCCACCGCACCTGGCCTTGGCAGAGTTTTTTGACATCGCTTCCCAAATTCAGATGTCGTACCTACTTTTGAGTCTATGCATGGGTGGGATAATAGTGAGAATGAAGAAGTCTCAAAACAGACCTCTCCAGTGGGATTCTACCCCTGCATCCACTGGCATTGCAGTATTCATTGTCATGACACAGAGTATTTTGCTACTTTGGGAACAGTTTGAAGATACCAGTCACCATAGCTACCATTCACA
>NW_022440816.1:0-6421 GCF_009761245.1 Sapajus apella
TTTTATCATTATGTAAACTTCATGAAATAGCCACTGTCCATTCCCATTTAACAACCTAGAAAACTGAGGCATAAAAAGAATAATGAACATGTCCCATGTAAAACAGCTGATGAGACGATAACTTCTGGCTTCAAAACATTCTTGATACAAAACCCATTTTTTGTCACCGCAACATATAACCTCCCTAATATAGAGGCTAGAAAGCCAGAAACCCTGAGCCAAGTTTTTAGACAAATTATGTACACCAGCTGATAGGAACAGAAACAACTTCTTTAGTATAATTATATGTCCCCAGTAGCACACCCCTAAAAGTGGCTTCAACAAACATTAGTTAATTTCAAAACACCGCATGTTCTCACTCATAGGCGGGTGTTGAACAATGAGAACACATGGACACAGGGAGGGGAGCACTACACACTGGGGTCAGTTGGGGGGAAATAGGGAAGGGACGGTGGGGGGTGGGAAGCTGGGGAGAGATAGCAAGGGGAGAAATGCCAGATGTAGGTGATGGGGAGGAAGGCAGCAAATCACACTGCCACGTGTGTTCCTATGCAACAATTTTGCATGTTCTTCACATGTACCCCAAAACCTAAAATGCAATAAAATAAATGGAAAAAATATATATATATATACACTCAACCATAAATGTCTTTTAATAATAAGATGACAATACTAATAAGATGATCAATTATGACAAACAATGGAACTAAAAATTGGCAATATATTTGAAGAAATACTCTATTAACAAAGACATACAACCAGCTAACAATCAAATGAAAAGAGTTTCAAAATAATTTGTCATCAGAGAAATGTAAATTAAAACCGCAATGTAAAACTGCTATGTAACCATTACACTGTATAAAAGACTGACAATATGAAAATTAGGCAAAGATATGGATCAATTGGAACTCTCATGCATTGCTTATAGGAGCAGAAAATAGTACAACTACTTTGGAAAACAGTTCAGCAATTTCTCATAAAGTTATACATACATTTAGTATTCTACTCTACAATTCCATTCCTAAAATTACCTGAAAAAAATGAAAATATGTCCATTAAAAGATCTGTACACAAATGTTCATGGTAGCTTTATTCGTAATGACCAAAAAAAGTAAAAAGAAAACTAAATATTCACCAACTGGTGAATGGATAAGCTAAGCGAAATAGCATTCATATGATGGAATGCCACTCAATGATAAATAGGAATGAGCTACTGATTCATGCAAGAGTATGAATGAATCTCAGAAACATTATGCTGAATGAAAGGAACCAGACATTAAAGAATACATACTGTACAATTCCATTTATATGAAATTTAATAAGTATAACCTTATCGATAGTGACAGAAATTAGATTAGTGGTTGCCTAGTACTGGGGATAGGGAAGAAAGATTGATTAAAAAGGGATCCAAGGGAACTATTTGGCATAATGGAAATGTTCTGTATCTTAACTGTACCAAAGTTACATAGGTACATAATTTTTCAAAATTTACAGAAATATATGATTTAAATGGATTTTTTGTATATAAAGTACACTTCAATAAAATTGATTTTCTAAAAAGATAACTTTGGCTGCCATGCAGAAATTGGATTTTGGCCAGGCAGGAGTGAAAACAGGTATGCTAAATAAGAGGCTTTTGCAGAGATAACAGTAGCTTGGATTAGGATGTAAGTCACAGTGATAACAGCTAATGTGTAGATAGTATTTATTAAATGCAAGGAAAATATTCTGTGTACCTTCCAAGTATTGATTCATTAAATCCTATGAAACATGTACTATTATAATTCTAAGGTACAAAAAGCTTAAGTAACTTGTGAAAAAACTGATAGTCTTGGTTCAATCCATACAATTTAACCACATGCTCTAGAAGAAATGTTCAAAGCATATTTTGAAAATACAGTTGCCTTAACATGCTGATATAGAAGATGTGCTATGTAAATTCAAGAGAAGACTCAAAGATGAAAACTGGAGAAGAATCATGTTTGTAGGTTGTTACAGGAATGGGCTTCCATTATGTATCTGAAAGCAAAATTTGACTTTTTTTGTGTGCTAAGTAAAGAAGAGCTGTGTTTCTATGTGAAGACTCTGAAGAAAACCAACTACTGATATATTTGATTTGAGGAAGCATAAAATCCTGAAAATAATGAAAAACACTTCAGATAGAATGTTTAAAGATTGACTGATTATAGTATTGATGGCCACAGAAGTTGCTCCTTGGCAATCTTTTTTTTTTTTTTTTTGAGATGGAGTCTGGCCCTGTCATCCTGGCTGGAGTGCAATGGTGCAATCTTGGCTCACTGCAACTTCCATCTCTCAGGTTCAAGTGATTCTCCTGCCTCAGGATCCTGAGTAGCTGGGATTACAGGCCTAAGCCACCACGTCCAGCTAATTTTTTTTGTTATCTTTAGTAGAGATGGGGTTTCACCATGTTGGCCAGGCTGGTCTCGAACTCCTAACCTCGTGATCCATCCACTTCGACCTCCCAAAGTGCTGGAATTACAGGCATGAGCCACCGTACCCAGCCTCATTGGCCAACTATTAGAGGTGTGTGCTCTGATAAGAAGCTGACATTGACCTATGAGATGAGTAAAATCTGTTCTGTTATTACCTTTTTATTATGACCAAATATCATTCCATCTCTTCCTAAAGGAATAAGAATTTATTATTGTCAATAAGGAGAGAGATTTTAGAGCTCCACTTAATATATGTCATGTTTAAGATACCAATTAGCCACCCAAGTAAAGTCGTTCAGTAGATATAGGTTACGACAATCTGGAATTTTAAGTACACAACAAGTCTGAGAGTTATCAGCCTATAAATGGTGTTTACAAACACAGATTTGGATGACATCAACTTAGGGAGAGAATGTAGCTAGCTAGAGTCCTGAATAGGGAGAGGTCTTTAAACTCAGCAGGATACAACAAAGTTGTATGAGAATAATGACCAAAAGATCCATAAATAATCCTAAATATTTCATAGAGGATTACAGGAAAATACAGAAAACATACAAGTACTTTAAATGGCAAAACTGACCCAACTTTACTTTAAAATTTTAAGTATGACATTGCAAATAAGTCATAAACAAAGGAAACATATTTATCAAAATGAAATTTAATGATAGCATTCAGTACACACTCCATGCCTGGCATTATATAAGCACTTGGAGAATGAGATGAATGGGAAGACTTCTCATGAAGTTTTGAATTCATCCTTCCTTTCTTTTTATCAAGAAATATTTAGCCAATGCCTTTGAAGTAACTGATACATGCTTAAAGTAATGGGATATAACTGTGAACAAGACAGGCATACTAATGAAATCCAATGGAAAAGAAAGCATTAATAGATGGATAAACAAAGATAGAATATACCATTTAAGTGCAGAGTATCGAATGCTGTGGGCACTTTTATATCAGGGAAAACTAACATAAGCAAAGAGTCATAGAAAGTTTCTCCAAGGAAATAAATTTTTAGCTAAAAATTTAAAGAAGGAATGAGTAGAGAGGCACCAAAAGTATAGAAGATAATGGCCCAAGGCAAAAGGAACAGCATGTTTAAAAAGTTTGAGAGGAGAGCCTCAAGCAGTTGAGAAATAGAATAATCTGACCAGAGTAAGAGATGAGACTGAAGAATTAAGTATTTGGGCTGTAATAAGGTGGGGTCCTTGCAAGTGTCGCTAAGGATTTGACTTTATCATAAGATAACTGGGAATAACACAGTAAAAACCTGTTTTGCAAAGTTGGTGACATGTTGTAGGTGATATAACACATACAACTAAAATGGCTGTGGAATCACAGAGGAGGGAATGACCATATGGTCAGATGGGCTTCCCAGGAAGCAGCATTTTAGTTGAACTTTGAAGAATGTTAGAGATTCTACCAGGAAGCAAAAGAGAAAGGGCATTACAGAAAGAGGGAATAACAAGAACAAAGGCACAACTATCTTAAAAAATAAAATAAAAAGAGCTGGGCATGTGGGGAACAGGGAGAAACCATAAAGTCTAGCAGAATAAAGTGGCAAGAGTACAGTGAAAAATAAGGCTAAGAGGCACATTCCTAACATTTGTGTATAAATGGTACAATATGTTACAAGGATATACATTTAAATATTTAAAAGTTATAAATCATGTTAACAAACAAAATTTGTTCTCCTCTCTACATATCCTCAAATTCAAAACATGGTGGATGACAGGCTGTGGACTCCAGGTAAATATGGTAAATTTACTTTCATACAGGCCTTTAATTTGTACTTAACAATCTATTATTATATCCTTATGAGAGTTTAACAACACACAGTTCTAAATCCAAGTTCATGAACTGTATTAGTCCATTTTCACACTGCTTTAAAGCTACTACCTGAGACTGGGTAATTTATAAACAAAAGAGGTTTAATTTGACTCACAGCTCTGCATGGGTGGGGAGGTCTCAGAAAACTTACAATCATTGCAAAATTGGAAGCAGTCACCTTCTTTACAAGGCAGCAGGAAAGAAAGAGCAAAAGAGGAAGTGCCATTTTTAAAACCATCAGATCTTATGAGAACTCACTCACTATCACTAGCACAGCATAGGGAGACCTGCCCACATGATACAGTCACCTCATACTAGGTCCTTCCTTCAACACATGGGAATTACAATTAGGATTACAATTCAAGATGAGATTTGGGTGGGGACACAGCGCCAAACCGTCTCATGAAACTTATGATAAAAGTTACATAAATCTTGCCAGATAACAATAATTAACAGTCAACTTCTGGGTTCTAGGACCAATTTGTTGTTTTTTTTTTCAATGATTCTAGTAAATACTGCATATCTGATATGAATAATTATGTATGAACATAAGACTGTATAAGACTGGAAAGTTTTCAGACTCTTTATTAAATATGTGAAAAATGGAAAACTGTCATTGAGTGAGGTTAGCTCCACTGGAATCTTACAGGGACTTACACTGGTACCTAAACAAATTTTTTACTATGCAATTCATTTATTTAATATTTCTACTCCCTTCTCATGCTGTTTACCATAGCACAAAATTAGGTGTCTAACTTTTAGGCCTTTTTGATATTTTTAGAATGTTTTTGAATTTTTATTGATATATCATAGTTGTATATATTTTTGAGGTACATGTGATATTTTGATACATGTATACAATGTGTAATGATCAAATCAGATTAATAGGGATATTCATTACTTCAAACATTTATCTTTTATTTGTGTTAAGAACACCACAATTCTTCTCTTCTAGCTTTCTGAATTACACAATAAATTAATGTTAACTATAATTTCTCTATAGTGCTATCAAATAAAGTAATTCATTCCTTCTAACTAAACAGCATTTTTGTACTCACTAACTAATTTTGGCTTAATTCTAGTCATATCTATTTAACACTTCCCTGAATCCAAGTTCATTTCTCTCCCTTCTCTGAACACCAACTCACTTATTTTAACATTTAAATTAACTGTTTATATGTAAACTGTATGTTGATATTTACTCGGGATAACTGGCAAAATATTAGGGAAGGTTAGAAGATTATAGTCTCAAACCTTTTGGAAGGCCAAAAGGTTTTGATGGAACAGGCTGAAGGCAGCCAGTTCATTATATTAGAATTTTAAGTCATAGGGTAAAAGATACAGCAATAAAGTTTCCCCAGCTAAGTCTGTTTAGCCCACATTCCTTTGTCTCTACTCCAATTTGTTTGCTCATGTAAACTTTGCTGATGGTCCTCTCAGGGGAAGGTCAAAGGGGAATTACCTGTCAATGGTGTTTACTCTGGGCCCTGGAACCAAAAGTTTTTATCATTTGTAAAACGACTCTTTTGTGGATAATTACCATGTTAATTATCCACAAGCATGTAGACTTAGAACCCCTGTTATGAAATTTATACTGAATAAATGTGAGGATGGAGAGGGAGTCATAGTCAGGTGGCTGCAATAACCCTCTGAAAGCAGCCTGACAACCATCCCTAGCCCACTTGAATCAGTGTAATGAACGTGAGAGTGCATTTATTCATCCATCGTTGAGTCAGGTTCTGCAGGTGGTGATCTCTGCAGGTGGTGATTGACATCTCACTGTATATAAATGGTTATATAGGGTTTATAAATAGTTTACATATAAACTATATATAGTTTATTTAAATGTCAAAATGAATGAGTTGGTGTTCAGAAAATGGACAGAATAAGCTACATATATATATATATATATATATATATATAAATCTAAGAAACTAAATTCCAGAGAGGGAAAAACTCTTCCCAGAGGAAGCATGGGCACAAAAAGATAGGGTGTGTTTTAAGTAGAGGAACTTTGCTGAAGTAAGGCAAAGCCAGCAGAACTTTTAACAACCATGCATACTGGTGTAACAGATTGGAATCTATAGAAGGTCAAGTGTAGAGGTAATTCTGCCTACCTACCAATTCTCTCCATGAGA
>NW_022440817.1:0-6415 GCF_009761245.1 Sapajus apella
TTTCCAGCCATATACAGGCATATAAGAACTGGCAGTAAGACTGCGTTTAAAACACAGGAGAAACATCTCGTTCAAACTGCTCTGCTTTGTGTTTGCTCACCTTAGCAAGTGGCATCTATGTTCAGATTAAGCGAGTTAGAAACACGTTTCTTCTAAAAGCTGCGTTTGGATATTCCAGGGTCACTGAGACTATAGGCTATAATGAGAAATATGTTGGTCTAAAACAAAAACGCAGTTATCTTGCAGAATGGTGGTTAAGCTGTACAATCACCTTAGAGTTAAACTGATGTGTAAGTGCAGCAGTTCAGAAATCCTTTCTTTGCACAATAGGGAAGGAGATATTTCCAGACTTATACAGGCATATAAGAACTAGCAGTAAGACTGCGTTTAAAACACGGGAGAAACGTCTAGTTCAAACTGCTCTGCTTTGTGTTCACTCACCTTCGGAAGTTGCATTTATGTTTAGATTCAGCGAATTAGAAAAACGTTTTTTCTCAAAGCTGCCTTTGGATATTACAGAGTGATTTAGACTATAGGATGTAATGAGAAATATCTTGGTCTAAAAAAAAAACGCAGGTATGTAACAGAGTGGTTGTTAAGCTGTACAGTCAACTTACAGAGTTAGACTGATGTGTGTGTGCAGCAGCTCAGAAATCTTTTCTTTGGAGAATCTGGAAACAGACATTTCCAGCCTTATGCAGGCATAAAGGAAGTGGCAGTAGGACTGCGTTTAAAACACAGGAGAAAGATCTCTTTCAAACTGCTCTGTTTTGCGTTCACTCACCTTACGAAGTTGCATCTATGTTTACATTCAGAGAGTTAGAAAACCGTTTCTTCTAAAAGCTGAGTTTGGATATTCCAGAGTGAGTGAGACTGTAAGCTGTAATGAGAAATATCTTGCTCTAAAAGATAAACGCAGCTATGTAGTAGAATGGTTGTTAAGCCGTACAGTCAACTAACAGAGTTAAACTGACGTGAGTGTGCAGCAGTTCAGAAATCCTTTCTTTGGAGAATCTGGAAACAGATATTTCCACCAGCATACAGGCACATCAGAACTGGAAGTAACACTGCATTTGAAACACAGCAGAAACGTCTAGTTCAAACTTCTTTGCTTTGTGTTCGCTCACCTTAGGAAGTTGCATCTATGTTTAGCTTCAGCTTGTTAGAAACACTTTTCTTCTAAAAGCTGCGTTTGGACATTCTAGAGAGAATGAGACTATAGGCTCTAATGAGAAATACCTTGCTCTAAAACTAAAAACGCAGGTATCTAGGAGAATGGTTGTGAAGCTGTACAATAAACTTACAGAGTTAAAGTGATGGGTGTGTGCAGCAGTTAAGAAATCTTTTCTTTGGAGAATCTGGTATTTTAAGCCATATACAGGCATATGAGAACGAGAAGTAAGACTGCGATGAAAACACAGCGGAAACGTCTATTTCAAACTGCTCTGTTTTGTGTTCGTTTACCTTAGGAAGTTGCATCTATGTTTAGATACAGCCAGTTAGAAAACCGTTTCTTCTAAAAGCTGAGTTTGGATATTCCAGAGTTAATGAGACTATAGGCTGTAATGAGAAATATCTGGCTCTAAAACAAAAACGCAGCTCTCTAGCAGAATCGTTGTCAATCTGTACAATCAACTTACAGAGCTAAACTGATGTGTGTGTGCAGCAGTTCAGAAATCGTTTCTTTGGAGAATCTGGAAACATCTATTTCCAGCCATATACTGGCATATAAGAACTGGCAGTAAGACTGCGTTTTGAACACAGGAGAAACATCTCGTTCAAACTGCTCAGCTTTGTGTTCGTTCACATTAGGTAGCTGGCTCTATGTTCAGAATGAGCGAGTTAGAAACACGTTTCTTCTAATAGCTGCGTTTGGATTCTCCTTAGTGAATGAGACTATAAGATGTAATCCGAAATATCTTGCTCTAAAACAAAAAAGCAGGTATCTAGCAGAATCGTTGTCAAACTCTGCAATCAACTTACAGAATTAAACTGATGTGTGAGAGCAGCAGTTCAGAAATGCTTTCTTTGGAGAATCTGGAAACAGATATTTCCAGCCATATACAGGCATATAAGAACTAGCAGTAAGACTGCGTTTAAAACACAGGAGAAACATCTCGTTCAAACTGCTCTGCTTTGTGTTTGCTCACCTTAGCAAGTGGCATCTATGTTCAGATTAAGCGAGTTAGAAACACGTTTCTTCTAAAAGCTGTGTTTGGATATTCCAGAGTCACTGAGACTATAGGCTATAAAGAGAAATATGTTGGTCTAAAACAAAAACGCAGCTATCTAGCAGAATGGTTGTTAAGCTGTACAATCACCTTACAGAGTTAAACTGATGTGTAAGTGCAGCAGTTCAGAAATCCTTTCATTGCACAATAGGGAAGGAGATATTTCCAGACGTATACAGGCATATAAGAACTAGCAGTAAGTCTGCGTTTAAAACACGGGAGAAACGTCTAGTTCAAACTGCTCTGCTTAGTGTTCGCTCACCTTCGGAAGTTGCATTTATGTTTAGATTCAGCGAATTAGAAAAACGTTTCTTCTCAAAGCTGCCTTTGGATATAACAGAGTGATTAAGACTATAGGCTGTAATGAGAAATATCTTGGTCTAAAAAAAAAACGCAGCCATGTAACAGAATGGTTGTTAAGCTGTACAGTCAACTTACAGAGTTAAACTGATGTGTGTGTGCAGCAGTTGGGAAATCCTTTCTTTGGAGAATCTGGAAACAGATAATTTCAGTCATATTCAGGCATAGGAGTACAAGCAGTAAGACTACGTTTAAAACACAGGAGAAAAGTCTAGTTCAAACTGCTCTGCTTTATGTTCGTTCACCTTAGGAAGTTGCATCTTTGTTTAGATTCAGCGAGTTAGAAACACGATTCTTCCAAAAGCTGCATTTGGATATTCCAGAGTAACTGAGACTATAGGCTGTAAAGAGAAATATGTTGGACTAAAACAAAAACGCAGCTATCTAGCAGAATGGTTGTTAAGCTGTACAATCAACTTACAGAGTTAAACTGATGTGTAAGAGCAGCACTTCTGAAATCCTTTCTTTGCACAATAGGGAAGGAGATATTTCCAGATGTATACAGGCATATGAGAAGTGGCAGTAAGACTGCGTTTAAAACGCAGGAGAAACATCTCGTTCAAACTGCTCTATTTGGGTTCACTCACCTTAGGATGTTGCATCTATATTTAGATTCAGAGAGTTAGATAACCGTTTCTTCTAAAAGCTGCATTTTGGTATTCCACAGTGACTGAGACTATAGTCAGTAATGAGAAATATATTGCTCTAAAACAAAAACGCAGGTCTCTAGGAGAATGGTTGTTAAGCTGTAGAATCAATTTACAGAGTTAAACTAATGTGTGTGTGCAGCAGTTCAGAAACCCTTTCTTTGGAGAATCTGGAAACAGATATTTCCGGCCGTATACAGGCACATAAGAACTAGAAGTAACACTGAGTTTAAAACACGGGAGAAACGTCTCTTTCAAACTGCTCTGCTTTGTGTTCGTTCACCTTATGAGGTTTCCTCTATGTTTGGATTCAGCGAGTTAGAAACACGTTTCTTTTATAATCTGCGTTTGGATATTCCAGAGGGAATTACACTATAGGATGTAATGAGAAATATCTTGCTCTAAAACAAAAAACGCTGCTATCTAGCAGAATGGTTGTCAATCTGTACAATCAACTTACAGAGTTAAACTGATGTGTGTGTGCAGCAGCTCAGAAATCTTTTCTTTGGAGAATATGGAAACAGATATTTCCAGCCATATACAGGCATATGAGAACTAACAGGAAGACTGCATTAAAAACACAGGAGAAACGTCTGTTTCAAACTGCTCTGCTTTGTTTTCATTCACCTTAGGAAGTTGCATCTATGTTTAGATTCAGTGAGTAAGAAACAAGCTTCTTCTAAAAGCTGCATTTTGATATTCCACAGTGACTGAGACTATAGTCAATAATGAGAAATATATTGCTCTAAAACAAAAACGCAGCTGTCTAGGAGAATGGTTGTTAAGCTGTAGAATCAATTTATAGAGTTAAACTAATGTGTGTGTGTAGCAGTTCAGAAACCCTTTCTTTGGAGATTCTGGAAACAGAAATTTCCTGCTGTATACAGGCACATAAGAACTAGAAGCAACACTGAGTTTAAAACACGGGAGAAACGTCTACTTCAAACTGTTCTGCTTGGTGTTTGTTCATGGTAGGATGTTGCATCTATGTTTAGATTCAGCGAGTTAGAAACACGTTTCTTGTAAAAGCTGTGTTTGGATATTCCGGAGTGAATGAGGCTATAGGCTGTAATGAGAAATATCTTGCTCTAACACAAAGAGGACCTATATAGAAAATGGTTGTTAACCTGAAGAATCAACTTACAGAGTTAAAGTGATCTGTGTGTGCAGCAGTTCAGAAATCCTTTCTTTGGAGAATCTGGAAACAGATATTTCCAGCCATTTACAGGCATATAAGAACTTGCAGTAAGACTGCATTTAAAACACAGGAGAGATATGAAAAAAAGCGGATCCAAGATGGCCGTTTAGGAACAGCTCAGGATTGCAGCTCCCAGTGAAAGCGCAGAGGGTGAGTGGACGCCGCGTTTTTATTGCCCACAGACTAGGAAATACCCGGGCAGAGGAGCTCCAAAGTCGCCAGCGCGGCTGTTTCGGCCAGCGCGGCTGTGCAGTCCAGCGCCGCTGTTTTGCCCCGCGCGGCTGCTTTGTCGGCGCCCCGGAGCCGCGGTTCTCCGTACAAAATACACCGGTCCGGGGGCCCTTTAGGCTGGCGATTGGAGCCACGGGAAGTCACCCATACACTGCTTCAAAAAGGGAACTGAGCAGAGAACCAGGACAGTAGATTCCAGGGCAGAAAAAAAAAAAGGGCCACAAACCTCAGTGCTGCTGTTTAAGCCAGCGCAGTGAGTGGCCACAGGGGAAAACAAACAGACTCCGGCGCCTCTTCAACAGGCGACTGGAACACCAAATTAAAAAAGGCTCTGAGGCAGGGAGCCAGGCGATCAGGCTAGGCTGGCCCCACCCCCACAAAAGAACAGCAACCAGAAACTCTGGATTGAGAGTTTCACAGCAAGCGCAGCTGAACCCGGGACGGTCCAGCTCTGTCGGGGAGGGGCGTCCGCCATTACCGAGGCAGCCCGCCGTTGCTGAGGCAGCCCGCCGTTGCCAAGGCAACCCGCCACAGCAGAGACTCCGCCCCAACAGAGGCGGGCCACCATCACCAAAGCAGTTCTAACTACACCCATATAATCAGGACTGCAGGAAAGTTCACTCGGCAGCGGGGCGCAGCCCGCAGCAGCTCAGCAAAGCTGCCATAGGCCGACAGTGACTAGGCGGCCTCCTTGCTGGGCTGCGCAGGTCTGAAGGAAAAAAAAAAGAAGGCGGCAGCATAACGGAAACTCATAAATAAAGCCCTAAATCCCTGGGACAGAGCACCTGGGAACAAAAAGCAGTTTATGCGTTCAGCTGCAGCAGACCTAAAAGTACCTGCCCAGCAGCTCTGAATGAACAACAACAGAGCTCACAACTCACCATTTGAGCTCCTATAAAGAAAAGACCGTCTCCTCAAGCAGCTCCCTGACCTCTATATATCCAAAAAGACACCTCATAAAAGAGAGATCAGATTGACACTAGGCGGGTATCCTTCTGGGACAAAGATAGCAGAAGAAGAAAACTGGTAACAACCCTTGCTGTTCAACAGCTGCTGCAGGTGAACCCCAGGCAAGCAGGACCTGGAGTGAACCACAGCAGACCTACAGCAGAGGGGCCAGAGTGTCAGAAGGAAAACCAAGAAACAGAAATAACCACATCATCAACAAACAGAACGTCAATCTGAAAGATTTGAGACCCAATCTGAAAGCCAGCAACTACAAAGTCGACAGGTGGATAAATCCTTAAGGATGGGAAGAAACCGGCGCAAAAAGGATGAAAACACCCGAAACCAGAACACCTCTCCTCCTAAAAGGGATCACAACTCCTCACCAGCAAGGGAACAAGGTTGGATGGAGAACGAGTGTGATGAAATGACAGAATCAGAATTCAGAAGGTGGGTAGTAAGAAACTTCTGTGAACTTAAAGAACATGTTCTAACCAAATGCAAAGAAACTAAGAACCTTGAAAAAAGATTTGACGAAATGCTAACAAGAATGGACAAAATAGAAAGGAATATAAGTGAATTGATGGAGCTGAAAAATGCAACACGAGAACTTCGTGAAGCATGCACAATTATCAACAGCCGACTTGACCAACAGAAGAAAGGATATCAGAGGTCGAAGATCAACTCAATGAAATAAAACGGGAAGGCAAGACTGGAGAAAAAAGGGTAAAAAGGAACGAACAAAGTCTCCAAGAAATGTGGGACTATGTGAAAAGACCTAATCTACGTTTGATAGGCGTACC
>NW_022440818.1:0-6415 GCF_009761245.1 Sapajus apella
CAACATGGTAAGACCCATCTCTACTAAAAATACAAAAAACTGGCTGGTTGTGGTGGTGGCTTCCTGTAATCCCAGCTTCTCAGGCGGCTGAGGCAGCAGAATCGCTTCACACCACTACATTCCAGCCTGAACAACAGGGCAAAACTCCGTCTCAGAAATACAAAATAAAATAAAATAAACAAGAACAAACTAAAAGATGGATGGTAGGAGAAAAGACAGAAGAACTGAGGAAAGAGCAAGGACCGTGGTCCAGGACTAAGAAAGTCAAAAGGGGAGAGATTTCATGGGCTTATACAAAGAATCAGAAATGGGGGAAATGGCAGAAGTAGGATGCAGAATCTGAGGTTAGGACTAAAAGAATAAAATTTGGATAGAAGTTGAAGATGACAGAAGATAAGGCTGGGTGGACCAAAAGACATGTACAAAATCTCCCGTGGATGGTGGCCTTATGTCTCCTGGCCTGTCAGATGGGTGTTTTAGAAAATAAGAATTCAGGACTCATCTCCAACAGGTTTGGGTCACCTTATACATATACGATCACAGTTGGGAAAGGTCGGCTCAAAACAGGGGAGTCTACCACCAGGGGAACGGCAAGGGCTCACAGTTCTAGGTGCAGCTGATAACATGGGGTGCAACCAAGTGAGCTGCAGCAGCTTGAAGCTGACCCAGAAAAGACCCTGGCGTATAGATCACCATTGACTCACCACCTATGCACGGGCCAGTGAGATACGCTACTTCAGTTCACCTTCACAAGACACAAGACCACTAACACTGTGCCATTTTCCTAGTGAGGTAAACAGCAATATAATTTTTCCTTAAGCTTTGACACATAAAGGAACAATAAAGAAACCTCCTTAGACATGATCTAATTAAAAGTCACACCTGTAATCTTCAGGCCAGCTCTGGTCTTCAGCTGGTTTGTATCACTGGGTCCATTCCCAATAGGCTGGATAGGATAGTCCGCAGTAATTGTCAGGATACTACCTTCTTCTCTCCTGAGCTGCTCGACTGGCATTTGGCTTCACATTCCAAGTGTACCTCCTGTGTCAATAATCTTCTCCGGGGGGACCAGGAGGAAGGATATGGCCTCTCTGGTAAACATCTGGATTCTGGGAAAACGTTCTTACAGCGACACAAAAAGTAATAGGCCATCATTAGGAATAATAAAATAATTTTTATTTATTTTAAAATCATATTTTTATAAAATATTTTAAATTCACGTACTTACCAAATAATATGTACTCTACTGTTTCCTACCTGTGTGACCTTCGCAGATAAACTGCTTAACTTTCATTTCCCTAAGTTCTTTATAACATGGGGCTAATAACACTTTCCACCTTCATGAGCTGTTACGAAGCTAAATTAAGAAAATACCTTTCAATTACCCACAAGGCCCTGGCACAGAGTGGACTCTCAGAAGCCCTTCCACCTTTCCCTACAGAGATACATGCATGAAATGCATGCCCATACTTCTCTAATTAAATGCTTTCTCTCCCACGTTTGGTAGGGTTGACGTAAGACACAAAAAGCTATTTAGTGCCGAAAACACACAGCGACTTCCACTTTATAAACAAATACACATAAACTATAAAGTGTAGAACAACTGTAAGCATGGTACATGCAACAAATTTGAAAAAATATAAGATCAGAAGTTCTCATATAATTATACAAAAGAAAATTTGGAAATCTCAGAAAAGAAAATATAGCCGCCTGCTGCAGAGCTCTCAATCAAACTTACTCTAATTCCGTTCGTATTTCCTTTTGTTCTTTTCCCCAGCGTCTTTTTCTGACTGTTGAATCGCAGCCTATTATTTTCACTTATCGGAAGTGCCCTACCACTTTCAATGGCTTTATAAAATGCTATAGTATGGACATAATCATTACTTAGGTACATTCTCCACTGTTGGAAATACAGCAGCGACGAGTTTTTCCACGACCGCACAATATGCCGGGATTAACATTGCAAAACATTGTATCCTGAGCTAGCCCAGGGTCTGACACATGGTAAGGCATTTGAGAAAAGTGCTGAATGATTAATATAGCTTTTTCTGCATTTTGAAGTATTTCCTTAGTCTCCAAACGAAATTACTAGGGAAAGTATAATTATTGCTCTTGAAATTGTGCATCAAAGGCTTAAACCAATTTTCAATGCCACTAGCAACATGTTTTTAAGCTGCTTGTTTACATCTTTTTAAAATGTCAAGTTTCAGTCCACGCATGGTGGCTCATACCTGTTCCCAGCACTTTGGGAGGCTGAGGCGGGTGCATCACCTGAGGTCAGGAGTTTAAGACTAGCCTGCCCTACATGGTGGAACCCTTGTCTACTAAAAATGCAAAAAATATTAGCCGGACGTGGTGCTGCACGCCCATAATCCCAACTACTCAGGAGGCCGAGGCTGCAGAATCTCTTGAACCTGAGAGGTGGAGGTTGCAGTGAGTCAAGAATGTGCTTTTGCACTCCATCCCGGCTGGCTGAACAAGACTGCGTCTCAAAAACAAAACTAAACAAAGCAAAACAATAAAGCCTTAAAAGAAAATCAATCAAAAAAAATTTTTTTTCTTTTTTAATAAAAACAGCGTTCCAGGCCAGGAACGGTGGCTCACACTTGTAATCCCAGCACTTTAGGAGGCTGAGGCAGGCAGATCACCTGAGGTCAGAAGACCAGCCTGAGCAACATGGAGAAACCCCGTCTCTACTAAAAATACAAAATTAGCTGGGCATAGTGGGTGGTACATGCTTGTGTAATCCCAGCTACTCGGGAGGCTGAGGCAGGAGATCTGCTTGAAACAGCGAGGCGGAGGTTACGGTGAGCCTAGCCTTGTGCCACTGCACTCCGGACTGGGCAACAAGAGTGAAAATCTGACTCAAAAATGTAAAACAAACAAACAGGGTCCCAACATGTTGCCCAGGTTGACCTCCAGCTCCTGTGCTCAAGCAATCCTCCCACCTTGGCCTCCCTAAGTGCTGAGCCAACACGCGGGGCCTAAAAATGCCAACGTATTTTTCAAAGTGTTTACAATATGCTCAACTGTTTAAATTCATGTTATCTGTCAACAATAACCGCTATGGGGTATAGATTACTAAAATCTCCATCTGACTGATGGGAAAATGGAACTGTAGATGGGCTAAGTATCTTACCCAAGATCACAAAGCAGGTAACAGAGCCCAGATGCAAAACCAGGCCTAGCCTGACAACCACTACATTAGAGTGCTTATCAAAAACAGCTGCTAAACTGGCCAGGGGCGGTGGCTCATGCCTGTAATCCCAGCACGTTGGGAGGCCGAGGCGGGTAGATCACCTGAGGTCAGGAGTTCCAGACCAGACTAGCCAACATGCTGAAACCCCCATCTCGAGTAAAATACAAAAAGTAGCTAGGCGTGGTGGCGGGTGCCTGCAATCCCAGCTACTCGGGAAGCCGAGGCAGGAGAATTGCTTGAACCTCGGAAGTGGCAGTTGCGGTGAGTCAACAGTGTGCCACTGCACTTCAGCCTGGGCAACAGAGTGAGACTCTGGCTACAAAACATCACCTTGCTATTTGTGACGGTTAATTTTAGCTGTCAACCTAACTGGATTAAGAGATACCTAGATAGCTGGTGAAGTACTATTTCTGGGAGTGTCTGTGAGGGTGTTTCCAGAGGATACTGGTGTGTAAGTGGGTGGACTGAGCGGGAGGATACACCCTCAACATGGGTAGGTACCATCCAATAGGCCAGAGGCCTGGATGGAACAAAAGGCAGAGGAAAGGCTAATTGTGCTCTCTCCTGGAGCTGGAATACCCTACCTTCTCCTACTCTTGGACGTCAGAACTCCAGGCTTCCTTGCCTTTGGACTTGAGGACTCGTACCAGTGTTCACCAACCCTTACCAGATTTGCAGGCCTTCAGCCTCGGATTGAGAGTTGCTCCACCAACTGCCTGGTTCTGAGGCTTTCTGACTTGGACTGAATGCTACCAGCTTCCCTGGTTCTCCAGCTTGCAGACAGCCTACTGTGAAACTTCTGAGCCTTCCTAAGTACATAAGCCAATTCCTCTAATAAAAAAGCCCCACCACGTACCCACCCACCCACCTACCTACACACCGGCCCATCCATCCATCCATCCATCCATCCATCCATCCAACCATCCAACCATCACCCGACTGGTTCTATCATCCTGGAGAACTCATACTAATGTACTACTTTAACCATACTGAGGTTTACCTCATTTTCCAAGTGAAAATACTTTTGTTGTTTATCTGTTCAGATCCTTTGCCATGTCCCTATTAGGATTTTATTCCTTTTCTTATAGTTCATATTAACTCTCTCAGTAACAACCTTCCTGATCTAAAACCCATTATCACATTAACGTAGCCTAAGAATATAAGATCCTTTTGGATAGCCACATCAAACCCTTGGCCTCAGTGAAAAAATCAATGAAAATTTCTAAGTCCCCTTCTCATTTGCCTCTGAAAAGTCACATATTCCCTGTCCTGTAACTGATTTTTGCAGGGCTAAATGCAAAATACAGAGCAGAATAATATCTCCTGGTTCAAACTGATCAGCAAGAATTCCTTATCAATATCATAATGTGTTTTCATTAAGTACAGTATTAATTTCTACCTCAACTCTAGCAAAAGGAAAGCAGAGAGACCTGCCTGACCCATGGTTGCAAATTTTGGGTCTGAGTGTGGAAATGCCGAGGAGGTGAGTGACCCTGGATCCCACGTAGATTACACCTAGGTTCTTGTTTAACAGCCTAATTCATGGGGTGGAGTCGCTGCATGAAATGTGCTGTCTTCAAAACCACTTGATCTGGGTACGCTGGAATTCCAATTTCTTAATGAGAATATTTCCACACAATGTTACTGCTTCCCAAATGTAGTAATCCATTTAGTGACTGTATTTTGGCCTATGAAAATAACACTTTCTTCCTTCTCCCATTCCTATTTGTTGACATCTTCCACAACAAATAAACAAGGTACCAGAAGAACGGATATCTGCAACTTAAATTATATAAAAAGAGATCTCCCCGACATGCAAATCTCACACACAAAACAGAAGAATTACGGGCGTCGTGGCTCAGGCCTGTAATCCCAACACTTTGGGGGTCCAAGGCGAGCAGATCATGAGGTCAGGAGTTCCAGACCACCCTGGCCAACACGGTGAAACTCCGTTTCTACTAAAAAAATACAAAAATTAGCCATGCATGGTGGCACACACCTATAACCCCAGCTGCTTGGGAGGCTGAGGCAGGAGAACTGTTTGAACCCGGGAGGCGGAGGTTGCAGTGAGCCAAGATTGTGCCACTGCACTCCAGCCTGGGTGACAGAGCAAGAATCCGTCTCAGATAAGTAAGTAAGCAGGTAAGTAAGTAAGTAAATAAACAAATAAATAAATAACACTTTCTGATAGGACCATTCTGAAGGTCTCGTATGTAGTTTTTCTTTTAAGCAATGTCCCTGGCACCTATTCAATACTGAGGAGTGGATAAACTCTTAGAAATAACTGTACGAAAAGCAAATCTTTCCCAGAGAAAGTAAATGAGGCTGAAATGCACTATTCGGGCTGTGATATCTCACTGGTTCCACAGACATCCATAGACTTTTTGGCAAGACTATCTTATATTGGAACAAATCAATTACAAACTTTGTTTCCAAAATTTGAGAAATTCTTCTACATTTGCACCTTTAACTTTCATAAAAAGGGAAAAATAGTGTCAACCCTCACACTTACATTCAATTGCATCATCTGGCCTCATGCCTTCTATATCAATCAAGAATCTAACAAAACAACATAATTTGGGTCATTTATGAACGTGAAAAGAAAAATAATCAAGTTTTTTCAAAAAAGATCCAATTTCAGCTTACAAACGTAGATCGAAAAATCCTAAGAAAACATCAGTACATCAAATCCAGCAATTACTGAAGGATGACAAACCATGACCACAAAAACATGTTTTTCAAGAATGCAAGGACGACTCAACTTCAGAAGATCCCTTTACATATTTATTTACATTACTATAATTTAACTAATAAACAAAAGGTAAGAAAATACAGAATCATTTTTTTATCAAAATGCTTTATATAATACAAATAGAAAGAGACTTCCTTAATATGACAGAGTATAGATCAGAAACCAACAACAAAGAAAAGACAAATTGGGAAAAATATTAACCTTATAGCTAAAAAGTACTGTATAACCAACAGAATGGGCCAGAAACTTGGGAGTCACCATCACTGTCAGCCATTTCTTCCATACTCTCATCTTGAATCCACCACCATTTCCTGACAACAACATTACCTAAATAGCTCTAGAATATGTCTGTATCTTTCCAACAAAATGACCACCATGCCCTGGTCCACTCCACCACTACGCCTTAATTCCTACAAACACCTCCTAACGTGTCTCCTTGCTTCTACCTCTTTCCCTCTGCAGTG
>NW_022440819.1:0-6413 GCF_009761245.1 Sapajus apella
CCCAGCTAATTTTTTGTAGTTTTAGTAGAGACGGGGTTTCACCATGTTGACCAGGATGGTCTCGATCTCTTGACCTCGTGATCCACCCGCCTCGGCCTCCCAAAGTGCTGGGATTACAGGCTTGAGCCACCGCGCCCGGCCTCAATTATTTTTTTTCTAAATTATATTTAAGCACATCTCAGACTTTTTATTATTTTTTCTCATCACATTTCAGTGTTTATTATAAACAGTCTTTTTGAACATAACCACAATACCATTATCCTACCAAAAAGAATTTAACAGTAATTACATAACATCCAGTACCCAATATTCAAACTTTACCATAGTTTATTTGTTTGAATCAGGATTCTAATAAAAGTCTATATATTACTGTTAGCTTATATATCTCTTGGTCCCTCTTTCTCTAGATTACTCCCTCATCATTTTTTCTTAAGATTCATTTGTTGAAAAGAAAAAAAAAACTGGTTATTTGTCCTGGTGGTTTTTCAACATTTTAAACTTTGCTGTTGGCGTCAATTAGCATGTTCTTCTGTCCCCAGTATATCCTGTGAATTGGTAGATAGATCTAGAAGCTTGATTAAATATGTTTTGATATTTGGCAAGAATACTTCATAGATGGTGTTATGTGCTTTTCTCAGGAGACTGCCTTCTTATGATGTAGGCAGCCATTGATAAGCATTTCCTAGATCCATAATTCATTAGAAGTTGCATGGTGTTAACATTCTATCATTCCTTCTTGATTTATTGGCTGGAATAATTCTATAAAGAGCAACTTCGCCTTATCTACTATTTACTTTCCCTGAGTTACATTCGTATAAGAAAGGTAAAATAACTTCTTGATTCACTTATCTACTGATTTTCAAAATGATGAGTTGGTTTTTTATCGTCCTTCAAAAGTAATCTCATGACTTTTAGATTGAACATACTTGATGTGCTTCAATCTACTGTGATTATTAGTCCATTAGTACTCAAATTTGGCCAGTGGAAGCCTCTTGGAGTCAGCTTTTGAATTATTTCAAAAAAACCCTAGTAGACTTTGATGACTTCTTTGTTTTCTGGTGGCGACAAAATGTTCTAATCTCATACTGTACTTTTTCTGTCCCAAACCTGAAATTAGCCATTTTCTAAAGAGTGTTCACCTGTGATTTATTAATAAATGACTATTATATCAATGAAAATAAATAAAAAATAAAAGGAAGCCTTCTCAAAGCTGATTTCTCCATTTACCAGAAAAATAGTGAATTTTGTGTACCTTGTTTCGCTTATGGGATACACACCATACTTAAAAAGAAGAATAGAAATAATTTTCATGTTTGAAAGCAAGTATTTGAATCAAGTTGTAACATTCATTTGTATAATACTTTGGAGATTTTTGGATTTGTAGGATTTGTTATGATTGTCAAAATGACTTCTTTTTTTTTTTTTTTTTTTTTTCCGAGATAGAGTCTCACTCAGTCACCCAGGCTGGAGTGCAGTGGCATGATCTCCGTTCACTGCAACCTCCACCTACCAGGTTTAAGTGATTCTCATGTATTTTTGGTAGAGAAAGGTTTCTACCCTGGTTAGCCAGGCTGGTCTCAAAACCCTGACCTCAGGTGATCTGCCCACCTTGGCTTCCCAAAGTGCTTTCATGTTAAGTAATGTACTTTTTTCATATGAAAACATTTCTCTATTTTTTTTAAGTATCTGGAAGGATGCTGAACATACAGAAATATTTCTCAAACCTGAAATCCTTTCAAAAACCCAAACTTAATTGCCAAATCTGATTAAAGATTATTCTTTCCCTCATCCATTGTAATGTTTTCCTGCAGGATCATTGGGAAAAGTGGCAATATAGCATCAAGTATATTTAAGCAAGTGAACCAATGACTAGCTTATTCCCCAAATGTCAGGCTATATCATTTAAGACACAAAGCTTCTTAATCCTCAAACTTTTAGAGTCGATATAAATTTTCAAAGCAAACAGAACAAACCTAGCCGTTTAAAGTGATGGTATAGTCTAAGCCCTCTAAGCCAATATAAACTGGACAACCATAGACCTCCTCAAACCAACTGAGATTCCCCCCTTCTATACCAACATCTCCTCCTTTAAAGAACAATGAAGCCTGTGATTAGTATTTTTTGTACGTTGCAACTGTAAACAAAGGTGTATTAAATGGTAATAAGGTTTAAAATATATTGCATATTAATATCAGTTGCACTCATAAAGTTAAAGGTTTCAAACACACATGGTTATAAAGCAAATTCAATTTAATATTTGTGACACACGCAGTGCCCACATCCTGTCTTTGGTTCTTTAAATAACTTTTATAGGTTGTTAGGATTTTTTAACAAATAAATTATTCCAATAATATAAGAAAACTTACAGGTTAATTTACAATCATGTGCAGAATTCTTAAAATTCTTGGTCTGCCTTAATGGCCTTTCTAAATACTTATTAGTTTATGAGGACAAAATATTTGTTGTAAGATACATTATTTGTAACATAAACTTAAATAGATATGTTAATATGCCAGGTATTGCATCAAAAAAGTTACTAGTTATATTTATATTTTTTTAAATTTTGTGTTGTTTTCTATTCCTGTTTGCTGTGAACTTTGCTTTCATTATGCATAGCCAGGTGGGCAGTATTTAATGAGTGGCTTGAATCTGGTCCTCAGCTTAGTTAATCCTCTTATTTGGGCAAGTATCAACTACCAGAATTCTCATTTGTGTCTCAGATCAGCTAGTATATTGACCACATGCTAAAAGAGGAAAGGATGAGGATGTTCCTGTGCACTCTGCCTCTGTGTCTCTGCTTGCTTTTCTGTCCCTTTTGGTGATTTTTCTCACACTTGGTGTCAGTACAGGTATTTCTGACACGCTGCATTTCCTTCTATGTGCACTATTACCTTCTCTACCAAAATGTCAACTGTAGTTTCTCTAGAGCATGGGATTATGAATAGATTATTTTAGTTTCTTTCTTTTTTTTTTTTTTTTTTTTTTTTTTTGAGATAGAGTCTTACTCTGTCACCTGGGCTGAAGTGTAATGGCACAATCATGGCTCACTGCAGCCTTGACTTGCCAGGCTCAAGTGGTCCTCTTGCCTCAGCTTCCTGAGTAGCTGAGACCACAGCCATGTGCCACCATACCCAGCTGTTTAAAAAATTTTTTTTTTTTTTTGTAGAGAAGGGGGTCTCACTTTGTTGCCTAGGCTGGATTCTCTCACTCTTTTCCTACCTTGTCACTTGTTGTCTCTGACTTTGTATCTACTTTTGCTTTCAGTCACCCTTCCTCAATCTCCCATAATATAGAACCAAATTATATTTTTGTAATTTATCGAAGATCTTTTTATCCCTGTTTAAAAGTTTAGAGTCAATGAGTCAAATAGTTTTGGCAGTAGACCGTCCAAGATGTTAGTAACAAAAACAATTCTGAGAAGGATCTTGGTTTATTTAATAGTCTACTATTTTTATAATCACTGGGTCTTCTCCCTGAAGTATATGTGCATACAATTTGATTTATTTGGACATACATAGAGTATACACTGTTTTAAGATATACAACATTTAATAACAACAATATATATAATATGGCCGGACACAGTGGCTAACGCCTGTAATCCCAGCACTTTGGGAGGCTGAGGGGGGCGGATCACAAGGTCAAGAGATGGAGACCATCCTGGCCAACATGGTGAAACCCTGTCTCTACTAAAAATTAAAAAAAAAAAAAAAAAAATTAGCTGGGCATGGTGGCATGCGCCTGTAGTCTTAGCTACTCGGGAGGCTGAGACAGGAGAATCTCTTGAACCAGAAAGTGAAGGTTGCAGTGAGTGGAGATCGCACCACTGCACTCCAGCCTGGCAGTGGAGCAAGACTCTGTCTCAAAATAAATAAATAAATAAATAAATAATATATATATAATAAATATACATTTTTATATATACAAATAGATATAACATTTAATAGCAAGAATATATAAAATACGTGATAATTTATGACGTATTTCAGTATGTCACTTGAAAAAATAATTTATCAAGTAAATACTTTTGTTTTCCCCTATTATTAGCCTTGCTTGTTTTTTGGTTTTTGTTGTTTTTTGTGGGTTTTTTTTTTTTTTTTTGGTTTTTTAAGAGACAGGGTCTCGCTCTGTTGCCCAGACTGGAGTGCAGTGGTGAAATCATAGCTCACTGCAGCCTCAAATTCCTGGGCTCAAGTGATCCTTCCACCTCAGTCCCCCAACTAGCTAGGACTACAGGCATGTGCCACTACCATGCCCAGCTATTTTTTAATTTTTATTTTTGTAGAGACAGGGCATCGCTATGTTGCCCAGGCTAGCCTTGAACTCTCAGGCTCAAGCGATCCTCCTGCCTGGGCCTCCCAAAGTGCTGGGATTACAGGCGTGAGCCACCTCGGTGAGCCACCTCAACCAGCCCCTGGCCTGCTATTATTATCCTTAATTTTTTTTTTCTTGAGATGGAATCTCACTCTGTTGCCCAGGCTGGAGTGCAGTGGCACAGTCTCAGCTCATTGCAACCTCCGCCTCCCAGGTTCAAGCGATTCTCCCACCTCAGCCTTCAGAGTAGCTGGGATTACAGGCACATGCCACCATGTCCGGCTAATTTTTGTGTTTTGTATTTTTAGTAGAGATGGGGTTTCACTATGTTGGCCAGGCTGGTCTCGAACTACTGACCTCAAGTGATCCACCCAACTATATGGCATGAGTTCTGTTTTCCACTTGAAACTCCAAGCATACCTGACACATAACAGGTGCTCCATAATTATATCTTGAATAAATAAGAATTAGGTTTTAGTATGTAGAATATACTGAGCCTGTTGGTTTCTTGAGAAATTTTTATGGAAATGGAAATTCTAAAACAAAATGTGGACATTTCTCAGGCTTACGCTAATAAATGAATTATTTTAAAGCTATCTGAACTATTATGTTAAAGCTGTCTGAGCTATAATTCTTCTTGAGTAATATGTCACGTACTTCCTCCAAGCTTGTTTTCATTGGAGAACTAGAAAGGCAAGCAGTTTGACTTAGTGTCTCTTAGTGGCGCAGTCTCAGCTCACTGCAACCTCCACCTCCCGGTTCAAGCCATTCTCCTGTCTCAGCCTCCTGAGTAGCAGGGACTAGGGGCAGACACCACCATGCCCAGCTAATTTTTGCATTTTTAGTAGAGACAGGGTTTCACATGTTGATCAGGTTGGTCTTGAACTCCTGACCTCAAGTGATCTGCCCACCTCAGCCTCCCAAAGTACACTTGTGAGCCACCATGCTTGGCCTATTAACTTTAATTAGTAACTGAGAAAACTGAGATCCCAGGAAATTAAGTGCCTTGCTTACCACTAGAGGAGACAAAACCAGATTAAAACTGAAGACTTCTGACTTCCAAACTCTACATTCTTCTTTTTACGCCATGATCCTGTTCCACTTTCCTAATTATCTTTTTCTTTCTCTTCCTTTTATAGTGTTATGGTTTTTTGTTGTTGTTGGTGGTGGTGGTGGTGGTGGTTTTTGTTTTTTTTGAGACAGAGTCTTGCTCTGTCACCCAGGCTAGAGTGCAGTGGCGCTCATGCAACTTCCACCTCCCGGGTTTAAGCAATTCTCCTGCCTCAGCCTCCCAAGTAGCTGGGATTATAGGTGCCTGCCACTGCGCCCAGCTAATTTTTGTATTTTTAGTAGAGACAGGATTTCACCATCTTGGCCAGTCTGATCTCAAACTCCTGACCTCGTGATCCACCTGCCTTGGCTTCCCAAAGTGCTGGGATTACAGGCGTCAGCCACCGCGCCTGGCCAGTTTTGTGTTCTTTTTAACTTCAAGCTGTCCTACATTAGTTAACTTTTTTTGTTGTTTTTTGGGACAGAGTGTTTCTCTGTCGCTGATGCTGGAGTGCAATGGCATGATCTCCGCTCACTGCAACTTCTGCCTCCCAGGTTCAAGCAATTCTCCTGCTTCAGCTGTCCAAGTAGCTAGGATTACAGGCGCCCATCACCACGCCTGGCTAATTTTTGTATTTTTAGTAGAGAAGGGCCATACTGGCCAGGCTGGTCTCAGATTCATGACCTCAGGTGATCCACCTGCCTCGGCTTCCCAAAGTGCTGGGATTACAGATATGAGCCACCACCTCTGGCCTTGGTTAACTTTTATAATCTTAGTTTTGGTACATTATAGGAGTATGTGGTTTAGCTAACTATTATTTATCAGCTGTACAAAATGTACCATATTCCTCTGAGTATAGCAATAGAGGTAAATCCCTGTAACTGAGATTTAATTATTCTTGGTTCTTTTAATGATAGAAACTTCGGGAAAAACAAAAAGTTGTAAGAGAAAGTCACGGTCCAAATATGAAACAAGCAAAAATGTGGCGTGATTTGGAACAACTAATGGAATGTAAGAAACAGTGCTTTCTGAAACAACAAAGCCAAACT
>NW_022440820.1:0-6410 GCF_009761245.1 Sapajus apella
ACAGAAATGGAGCTATGTAGTAGAATGATTGTCAAGGTGTATGTTTATCGTACAGAGGTAAACAGATGTGTGAATGCAGCGGTTCAGAAACACTTTCTTTGGAGAATCTGGAAAGAGATATTTCCAGCCATACACAGGCTCCTAAGAATTAGTGGTAAGATCGCGTGTAAATCACAGAAGAATCGTCTCTTTCAAGCTGCTCTCTTTTGTGTTCGTTCAGCTTCGGAAGTTGCATCAATTTTCAGATTCATCGAGTTAAAAACACTGTTCTTCTAACAGCTACGTTTGGATATTCCTGAGTGAATGGGAATAATAAGTGTAATGAGAAATATCTGACTTTAAAACAAAAGCGGAGCTATGTAGCAGAATGATTGTCAATGTGTATATTAAACTTACAGAGTTAAACCATTGTGTGAATGTAGCAGTTCACTAACCCTTTCTTTGGAGAATGTGGAAAGAGATATTTCCAGCCATATACAGACTCTTAAGAATTAGCATTAAGATCGCATCTAAATCATACGAGAAACGTCTCTTTCAAACTGCTCCACTGTGTGTTCGTTCACCTTAGGAAGTTGCATCTATGTTTAGATTCAACGAGTGAGAAACCCATTTATCCACAAAGCTGCGTTTGGATATTCCTGATTGAATAGGAGTATAGGGTTTAAAAAGAAATATCTGGCTCTAAAACAAAAACGGAGCTATGTAGCAGAATGATTGTCAAGGTGTATGTTCAACTTACGGAGGTAAACAGATGTGTGAATGTAGCAGTTCAGAAACACTTTCTTTGGAGAATCTGGAAAGAGATATTTCCAGCCATAAACAGGCTCCTAAGAATTAGTTTTAAGATCGCATCTAAATCACAGGAGAAACGTATCTTTCAAATGGCTCAGCTGTGTTTTCGTTCAACTTCAGTAGTTGCATCTATGTTTAGATTCAGCGAGTTAGATACAAATTTCTTCTTAAAGCTGCGTTTGGATATTCCTGAGTTAATGGGAATAATGGTTGTAATGAGAAATATCTGGCTCTAAAGCAAATGCGGAGCTATGTAGCAGAATGATTCTCAAGGTGTATATTAAACTTAGAGAGTTAAACTAGTGTGTGAATGTAGCAGTTTACTAACCCTTTCTTTGGAGAATCTGGAAAGAGATATTTCCAGCCTTATACAGAATCTTAATAATTAGCTTTAAGATCGCATCTAAATCATACTAGAAACGTCTCTTTCAAACTGCTCCACTGTGTGTTCGTTCACCTTAGGAAGTTTCATCTATGTTTAGATTCTGTGGGTTAGAAACACGTTTCTCCAAAAAGCTGCGTTTGGATATTGCTGAGTGAATGGGAGCATACGGTTTAATGAGAAATATCTGGCTCTAAATCAAAAACGGAGCTATGTAGCAGAATGATTGTCAAGGTGTTGTTCAACTTACAGAGTTAAACAGATGCGTGAATGTAGCACTTCAGAAACCCTTTCCTTGGAGAATCTGGAAAGAGATATTTCCAGCCATATACAGGCTCATAAGAAGTAGCTTTAAGATCGCGTGTAAACCACAGGAGAAACGTGTCTTTCAAACTGCTGTGCTCTGGGTTCGTACGCCTTAGGAAGTTGCATCTATGTTTAGATTCAGCGAGGTAGAAACACGTTTCTTCTAAAGTCTGCGTTTGGATATTCCTGAGTGAATGGGAGTATAGGGTGTAATGAGAAATATCTGGCTATAAAACAAAAAAGGAGCTAAGAAGCTGAATGATTGTCAAGGTGTATATTCAACATATAGAGTTAAACAGATGTGTGAATGTAGCAGTTCAGAAAACCTTTGTTTGGAGAATCTGGAAAGAGATAATTCCAGCCATATACAGGCTCCTAAGAATTAGCGGTAAGATCGCGTCTAAACCACAGGAGAATCGTCTCTTTCAAACTGCTCTCCTATTTCTTCGTTCACCTTCAGAAGTTGCATCTATGTTTAGATTCAGTGAGTTAGAAACACGTTTCTCCAAAAAGCGGCATTTGGATATTTCTGAGTGAATGTGAGCATAGGGTGTAATGAGAAATATCGGGCTCTAAAACAACAAAGGAGCTATGTAGCAGAATGATTGTCAAGGTGTATATTCAAATTAGAGAGTTAAACTGATATGTGAATGTAGCAGTTCAGAAAACATGTGTTTGGAGAATCTGGAAAGAGATATTTCCAGCGATATACAGGCTCCTACGACTTAGCGGTAAGATCGCATCTAAACCACAGGAGAAACGTCTGTTTCAAACTGCTCTGCTGTGTTTGGTTCACATTAGGAAGTTGCATCTATGTTTAGATTCAGCGAGTTAGAAACAGGTTTCTTCTAAAAGCTGCGTTTGGATATTTCTGGGTTATTGGGAGTATAGGGTGTAATGAGAAATATCTGGCTCTAAAACAAAAACCGAGCTATGTAGCTGAATGATTGTTAAGGTATATATTCAACATATAGAGTTAAACAGATGTGTGAATGTGGCAGTTCAGAAACCCTTTCCTTGGAGAATCTGGAAAGAGATATTTCCAGCCATATACAGACTCCTAAGAGTTAGCTTTAAGATCGCGTCTAAACCACAGGAGAAACGTCTCTTTCAAACTGCTCTGCTCTGTGTTCATTCACCTTAGGAACTTGCATCTATGTTTACATTCAGCGAGTTGGAAACACGTTTCTTCTAAAATCTGCTTTTGGATATTCTTGAGTGAATGGGAGTATAGGGTGTAATGAGAAATATCTGGCTCTAAAACAAAAACCTATCTATGTAGCTGAATGATTGTCAAGGTGTATATTCAACATATACAGTTAAACAGATGTGTGAATGTAGCAGTTCAGAAACCCTTTCTTTGGAGAATCTGGAAAGAGATATTTCCAGCCATAAACAGGCTCGTAAGAATTAGCGGTGTATATGTGCCACATTTTCCCTATCCAGTCTATCATCGATGGGCATTTGGGTTGGTTTCAGGTCCTTGCTATTGTAAACAGTGCTGCAATGAACATTCGTGTACACGTGTCCGTATTGTAGAACGATTTGTAATCCTTTGGATTTATACCCAGTAATGGGATTGCTGGGTCAAATGGAATTTCTATTTCTATGTCTTTGAGGAATCGCCACACTGTCTTCCACAATGGTTGAACTAATTTTCACTCCCACCAACAGTGCATAAGTGTTCCTACTTCTCCACATCCTCTCCAGCATCTGCTGTCTCCAGATTTTTTAATGTTTGCCATTCTTACCTTCGTGAGTTGGTATCTCAATGTAGTTTTGATTTGCATTTCTCTTATGACCAGTGATGATGAGCATTTTTTCATATGTTTGTTGGCCTCACGTATGTCTTCTTTCGTAAAGTGTCTGTTCATATCCTTTGCCCACTTTTGAATGGGCTTGTTAGTTTTTTTCTTGTAAATCTGCTTTAGTTCTTTGTAAATTTTGGATATCAGCCCTTTGTCAGATGGGTAAACTACAAAAATTTTTTCCCAATCTGTTGGTTTCCGATTCACTCTAATGATTGTTTGTTTTGCTGTGCAGAAGCTGTGGAGTTTGATAAGGTCCCATTTGTCTTTTTTGGCTTTTGTTGTCATTGCTTTTGGTGTTTTGGTCATGAAGTCCTTGCCTACACCTACGTCCTGAATGGTTTTGCCTAGATTTTCTTCTAGGGTTTTTATGGTGTTAGGTCTTATGTTTAAGTCTTTAATCCATCTGGAGTTAATATTCGTGTAAGGTATCAGGAAGGGGTCCAGTTTCTGCTTTCTGCACATGGCTAGCCAGCTTTCCCAACACCATTTATTGAACAGGGAATCCTTTCGCCATTGCTTGTTACACCATGGAATATTATGCAGCCATCAAAAACGATGAGTTTGGGTCCTTTGTGGGGACATGGATGAACCTGGAAACCATCATTCTCAGCAAACTGACAGAGGAGCAGAAGATCAAAGACCGCATGTTCTCACTCATAGGCGGGTGTTGAACGATGAGAGCACATGGACACAGGGAGGGGAGCACTACACACTGGGGTCAGTTGGGGTGAAATAGGGGAGGGACGTTGGGGGGTGGGGAGCTGGGGAGGGATAGCAGGGGGAGAAATGCCAGATGTAGTTGATGGGGAGGAAGGCAGCAAATCACACTGCCACGTGTGTTCCTATGCAACAATTTTGCATGTTCTTCACATGTACCCCAAAACCTAAAATGCAATAAAATATATAAATGGGAAAAAAAAAGAATTAGCGGAAAGATCGCGTCTAAATCACAGGAGAAACGTCTCTTTCAAACTGCTCTGCTGTGTGTACGTTGACCTTAGGATGTTGCATCTATGTTTTGACGCAGCGAGTTAGAAACACGTTTCTTCTAAAAGCAGCGTGTCGATATTCTTGAGTTAATGGGAGGATACAGTGTAATGAGAAATATCTGGCTCTAAAACAAAAACGGAGCTATGTAGCAGAATGATTGTCAAGGTGTATATTAAACTTACAGACTGAAACAATTGTGTGAATGTAGCAGTTGAATAACCCTTTCTTTGGAGAATCTGGAAAGAGATATTTCCAGCAATATACAGACTCTTAAGAATTAGCTATAGGATCGCGTCTTAATCACATTAGAAACGTCTCTTTCAAAGTGCTCTGCTGTGTGTTCGTTCACCTTCGGTAGTTGCAACTATGTTTATATTCAGCGTGTTAGAAACACGTTTCTCCAAAAAGCGTCGTTTGGATATTCCTGAGTGAATGGGAGTATAGGGTGTAATGAGAAATATCAGACTCTAAAACAATAACGGAGCTATGTAGCAGAATGATTGTCAAGGTGTATATTCAAATTAGATAGGTAAACAGATATGTGAATGTATCACTTCAGAAAACCTTTCTTTGGAGACTCTGCAAAGAGATATTTCCAGCCATATACCGCCTCCCAAAAATTAGTGGTAAGATCGAGTCTAAACCACAGGAGAATCGTCTCTTTCAAACTGCTCTCTTATGTGTTCGTTCACCTTCGGAAGTTGCATCTATGTTTAGATTCAGCGAGTTAGAAATACGTTTCTCCAAATAGCGGCCTTTGGATATGCCTGAGTGAATGGGAGAATAGGGTGTAATGAGAACTATCGGGCTCTAAAACAAAAACGGAGCAATGTAGCAGAATGATTGTCAAGCTATATATTCAACTTAGAGAGTTAAACAGATATGTGAATGTTCCAGTTCTGAAAACCTTTCTTTGGAGAATCTGGAAAGAGATATTTCCAGCCATAGGCAGGCTCCTAAGAATTAGCGGTATGGTCTCTTCTAAACCACAGGAGAATCGTCTCTTTCAAACTGCTCTCTTATGTGTTTGTTCACCTTCGGATGTTGCATCTATGTTTAGATTCAGCGAGTTAGAAACAAGTTTCTTCTAAAAGCTGCGTTTGGATATTCCTGAGTGAATGGTAATAATGGGTGTAATGAGAAATATCTGGCTCTAAAACAAAAGCGAAGCTATGTAGCAGAATGATTGTCAAGGTGTATATTAAACTTACCGAGCTAAAGAAATGTGTGAATGTAGCAGTTGCTTTACCCTTTCTTTGTAGAATCCGGAAAGAGATATTTCCAGCCATATACAGACTGTTAAGAATTAGCATTAAGATTGCAGCTAAATCATACGACAATCGTCTATTTCAAACTGCTCCACTGTGTTTGGTTCACATTAGGAAGTTGCATCTATATTTAGATTCAGCGAGTTAGAAACAGGTTTCTTCTAAAAGCTGCGTATGGATATTCCTGGGTTATTGGGAGTATATGTTGTAACGAGAAATATCTGGCTCTAAAAAAAACGGAGCTATGTAGAAGAATGATTGTCAAGGTGTATATTCAACATACAGAGTTAAACAGATGTGTGAATTTAGCAGTTCAGAAACCCTTTCTTTGGAGAATCTAGAAAGATATATTTCCAGCTATAAACAGGCTCATTAAAAATAGCGGTAATGTCGCGTCTAAACCACAGGAAAAACGTCTCTTTCAAACTGCTCTGTTGTGTGTTGGTTGACCTTAGGAAGTTGCATCTATGTTTCGATTCAGCGAGTTAGAAACACGTTTCTTCTAAAAGCTGCGTGTCTATATTCTTGAGAGAATGGGAGTATACAGTGTAATGAGAAATATCTTGCTCTAAAAGAAAAACGGAGCTATGTAGCAGAATGATTGTCAAGGTGTATATTAAACTTACAGAGTTAAACAACTGTGTGAATGTAGCAGGTGGATAACCCTTTCGTTGCAGAATCTAGAAGGAGATATTTCCAGCAATATACAGACTCTTAAGAATTAGCTAGATTCAGTCTTCTAGCACCCGTGGACAAAGATGTGAACCCCATGCTGGTTTAGGAACAGCTCAGGATTGCAGCTCCCAGTGAAAGCGCAGAGGGTGAGTGGACGCCGCGTTTTTATTGCCCACAGACTAGGAA
>NW_022440821.1:2500-6404 GCF_009761245.1 Sapajus apella
GGCCGGGCTCCGAGCTGCACCGGCGGCCGCGCAGGCGCGGGAGGAGAGGGAGCGGGTGACCGGCACCCGCCCCGACCCCCGACGACGGCCAAAAGGCGACGGATGCCGTCCTGCGCACCCACACACCCCCCCCCCGGGACGGGGGACCGGGACCGGGGCACGGGGCCCCAGCCCGGGCCCCACCCCCCAAACCCGGGGAGGTAGGGTGGCCGGCACGGCAGAGGTCGACCTTTTTCCCACGACGGATGGCCGGGAGAGACCACCGGGGCGCGCTCGGGCGCGCGCACACGCCGAACGGGGCCCGCCACGCGGGGGCTGGACACGCCGCTCCCCCCGGACGTCAACACCCAAGACGCCTCGGGGAAGGGCCGCAACGGGACCGGGAAGCGAGGCGCGCACCTGGGGCGCACCGACACGGAGCGGAATAGCGGGCTCGGGAGGAGACGAGAACCCAGGGCAAGGCCGAGGCGACCTGGGAAGGCGCAGGTAATGCAGCGAGCGGGGAGAGGGGATGCCGGGCCACCGCGGGCATCCAGAGAGAAGCCTCGGCCACAGACGACCGCAGCCAGGACACACACACGGGGTCTCACCGCCAGCGGCCTCCGAGCACAAGGGCGGTCCCGCGCGGCACCCGGAGCGTCCGCCTGGACTTCAGCGATCCCCACGAACCTCACGGGGGCCCGGGGGGGCTCCCCCCACCACCGCCACCGCGGTCGCAGCCAGCGCCCCAGAACCCTCTTCCCGCACACACGCGGCAGGCCGACCCAGTCACTCCGACGTCTACCAGACCCACGCGGGGCCGCCCACCGGGCCCCGAAGCAAAGGCACGCACCATGGGGACGCGGACGCCGGCCAAAGGTGGCCGGGGGCAACACCCCAAAGGTGAGGCCAGCTCGGGCCCCAGACGGGGCTGCCCCAGCACAGCCAGAGAGCCGCTCGGAGGGAAAGCATCGGCAGGCCGCGGCGGTGGGGAGGGGGCGCACACGCGGGGCAAGGGCCCACAAGGGCAGGGGCACGGGAGCCCACCGGGGGGACTCGGGCGGAAACCTCAGGCACGGCCAAGGCCACCGGGAAAACACCACCACGGGATCCGACCACCGCAGACGCGAGGCCGTCCCTCGGCACCGCCACAGAGCCCCCTCACGAGCCCCGGACCCCACCACCAGGGGGCCCCAAAGCGACCACAGCGTCAAGCCCAACACCAGGGCAACACACCTGGGATCTCATCCATCCCTGACCCGGCCCCGCTCCGGGAGACCGGCACGCCCCACCGTGGGGACGCTTTCCCGGGCCCAGGCGGCCCGACCCGTTGCGCCACACGCACAGCGCGGCCGTCGGCACCGGCAACGGCTCGGCACGGGAGCGGGCGGAGAGCCAGCTCACAGCGGAAGGGGGTCACGCACCAGACGGGAGGCCACACGCACCACCCATCGTCCAACGACGGCCTCCTCCCCGACGGCTAGGACGCCAGGCCCGGCCCGGCGGGATCCTCCCCCAACTCAGAGGGGGGAGGCGCGGGCCACAGTAGGCGACGAGCGGCACTCGGTCTCCACCGCGGGGACCGGCGGACCCCTCTTCTCCCCGCCACCGAGGAGAAGAGGGAACTCTGCCTATGCACGAGCGAATTCAATCGCTACGGCGGCGCTACCACAATGCAGAGAGGTGGCAGGCCGGGGGAACCCGGTACCCCAAGGCACACCTCTCGGATCGCTAGAGAAGGCTTTCTCACCGAGGGCGGGTCACGCTCCACGACCCAGCGGTCGCCCCTCATCGGGCCACCCACGGAGGCGCTCCGGGACACCTGGGGAAGGGAGGAGTGGTCTACGGCGAAAGGAGGAAAACTCGAGGCGCCCCTTGCCCCGCGCGGGAGGGGCGCACCTCGCTCGACCACCACGACGAACCCCACAACGAGCTGAGCTCCTCCTCAGGACCCACACGCAGACCCCACGGTAGCAACCGGAGGAGGGGGCACCGGGGGCGGGAACGACACCACCGCTCGGCCTCAGGCACCTGAGGGACAACCTGGGGCGCTCCAGGAGCACCGCAAAGACCCGAGCAGAACCAACGCTCGCACCACCCCGTCAAGGGCAGCACGACGGGCCGGCGGGACAGCCCCCCACCGCCGCGGAGAGGGGCCCGCCCCCGCAAGGCAACAACCACAGGAGGCAAGAGCAAGGGATGCCTGCCGCGTCAGAGGACCCCGCCGCCACCCCGTCGCCAGGCAGAGGACGGGGGAAGCACAGCGAGGTCGAGCCGGATTCCATACCCCTAACGCCTCCCAACACAGACCCCACAGGCGGGGAGAGGAGAGACGAGGGGCCCCCGTGGGCGGAGCGAGAAGAGCGGTCCCATTCACCATGAATGTCCGTCCCTCACCCGCCACGGATCGGTCGCGGCCCGGGAGAGCGTGACGTCACCACATCGATCGGAAAGAGACCCCAGAGCGGAGCAACGGGGGGCTGGGGGGCCCGAACTCACACCAAAGCGACCGGGCCGCGGTCACCCAGCCCCGCTCTGGGGAAGGGACGGCGGACAACCCCAGGGAGAGGAGAACGCCTGACACGCGCGGCACGGAGCCAACGGGTTGGGGTCGTCGCGACCGCCCCGGGTGCCCGCAGCGGGGAGCGCAGACGCAGGCAGAAGGGAGCCCGCCCGCATCAGCCCTTCCTCACCACACCCAGCTGGGTCAGGGGAGACCCGAGCCCAGGGCGGCACCAGGGAGCCGGGACACTCAAGCAGATGTGCGAGAGACAAGGCACACGGACCCCCAGCCGGCGGCTCCAGCGGGAGCAAGGCCAGCTAGCCAGGTCACGGGTAGGCCAGAGAACCCCCACACATCCAGAGGCCCGACCTCTCCAGCGACGAGTCGCCAGAGGACAGCGTGTCAGCAATAACCTGGCAGCCCAAAATGCCAACTCAGAGTGAAAGATATACCCCATCCGGGGCCCAGGGGGTCGAGTCACCGGCCACACGGCCAACTCAGGAATGCGCGACACGGACATCTGTCCCCAAAAAGGCCACCATCGCAGCCACACACGGAGCACCCAGGGCCGCCTGGTCGACCCCAAGACACACAGACACACACACACGGGAACAGCAGCGGGGCCAGGGACGCCCTCCGGGCCACCAGTGCCACGCAGGGGCCGGCCCGTGCCTCCAGAGCGAGACCCTTTCGGCCGTCCCCTCACACACGAGGGACACACGAGGGACCACTCTCCGACTAAAAATGCGGACTTGGGAGAAAAGGATCACAGCAGAGGGACCGAGGCCGGGCGCGGCACCCCGGGAGGATGGCGCAGGACGGCCACCGACTCCCCACGGGGACTTGGAAAAGCGATTGGGTGGGTGCCTCAGGCGGCCAGGGCCCGCGCAGGCCCGCGACAGGGCCGGGGAAGGGTGTCCCCGGCCACCCGCGCCACGCCCGCAGGGTCCCCGTGGGTCGCGGGTCGGGCCTCGGGAGCTACGGCATGCTGGTCGACCAGCCCCGGCAGCCCCACACCTCGCTCGGGCCTGGAAACTCGGCGACAGCCTGCCCCCATATAACCCTGCACGCCCGAGCTCTGACTCACAAGTGACTCACCAGAGCTCTGGCGCCACAGGGACAGCCCTGCTGACGGCCGCAGGCTTTCCGGAGCACTGCCTAGCTCACAGCGGGGACAGTCACCTCCCTCGGCAGCTGCCACCGGAGCTCCGGAAGCCAAGAGAACTATATAAAAGCGGCCACCAGATGGAGCCTGACAACCGGCGACAACGGTCCCAAACCTGTCACCAAGACAGATCCTGATGGCAGGGCGGCCGGCGGACCGCAAAACCGAAACCGTGAGTCGAGAGAGCCTTCCCGAGGCCGAAAACACAGCCCCTCCACCCCAACCCCACAGAAACGGTCCTCCAAACCTGTCTCTGC
>NW_022440822.1:0-1348 GCF_009761245.1 Sapajus apella
GCTGGAAATATCTCTTTACGGATTCTGCAAAGAAAGGCTTAGAGAACAGCTACATTCCCACAATTGTTAAACTCTGTAAGTTTAATATACACCTTGACAATCATTCTGCCACATAGCTCCGTTGTTGTTTTAGAGCCCGATATTTCTCATTACACCCTATATACCCATTCACTCAGGAATATCCAAACGCCGCTTTTTGGAGAAACGTGTTTCTAACTCCCCGAATCTAAGCATAGATGCAACTTCCTAAGGTGAAGGAACACACAGTGGAGCAGTTTGAAAGAGACGTTTCTCGTATGATTTAAATGCGATCTTATAGCAAATTCTTAAGAGTCTGTATATCGCTGGAAATATCTCCTTCCAGATTCTTGAAAGAAAGGGTTATTTAACTGCTACATTCACACAATTGTTTAACTCTGTAAGTTTAATATACACCTTGACAATCATTCTGCTACATAGATCCGCTTTTGTTTTAGAGCCAGATATTTCTCATTGCACCCATTAGTATCATTCACTCAGGAATATCCAAACGCAGCTTTTAGAAGAAACGTGTTTCCAGCTCGCTGAATCTAAACATAGATGCAACTTCTGAAGGTGAACGAACACATAAGAGAGCAGTTTGAAAGAGACGATTCCCCTGTGGTTTAGACGCGATCTTACCGCTAAACCTTATGAGCCTGTATATGGCTGGAATTATCTATTTCCAGATTCTCCAAAGAAAGGTTTTCTGAAATGCTACATTCACATATCTGTGTAACTCTCTAAGTTCAATATACACCTTGAAAATCATTCTCCTACAAAGCTCCGTTTTTGTTTTGGAGACCGATATTTCTCATTACACCCAATACTCCCATTCACTCAGGAATATCCAAACGCCGCTATTAGGAGAAACGTGTTTCCAAGTCGCTGAATCTAAACATAGATGCAACTTCAGAAGGTGAACGAACACACAGCGGAGCAGTTTGAAAGAGACTTTTCTCATGTGATTTAGATGCGATGTTAAAGCTAATTCTTAGGAGAGTGCATATGGCTGGAAATATCTCTTTCCAGATTCTCCAAAGAAAGGTTTAGTGAACTGGTACATTCACACAATTGTTTAACTCTGTAAGTTTAATATACATCTTGACAATGATTCTACTACATAGCTCCGTTTTTGTTTTAGAGCCAGATATTTCTCATTAAACCCCATACTCCCATTCACTCAGGAATATCCAAACGCAGATTTTAGAAGAAACGTGTTTCTAACTCGCTGAATCTGAACATAGATGCAACTTCCTAGGTGAACGAACACAGAGCAGACCAGTTTGAAAGAGACGTTTCTCCTGTGGTTTAGACGCGATCCTAAAAC
>NW_022440822.1:1358-2439 GCF_009761245.1 Sapajus apella
GTAACGCTAAATCTTATGAGCCTGTATATGGCTGGAATTATCTCTTTCCAGATTCTCGAAAGAAGGTGATTCTGAACTGCTACATACACACGTCTGTTTAACTCTGTAAGTTGAACATACACCTTGACAATCATTCTGCTACATACCTCCGTTTTTGATTTAGAGCCAGATATTTCTCATTAAACCCTATACTCCCATTCGCTCAGGAATATCCAAACGCAGCTTTATGGAGAAACGTGTTTCTAACTCGCAGAATCTAAACATAGATGCAACTTCCTAAGGTGAACGAACACACAGTGGAGCAGTTTGAAAGAGACGTTTCTCCTGTGATATAGATGCGATATTAAATCTAATTCTTAGGAGCCTGTATATGGCTGGAAGTATCTCTTTCCAGATTCTCCAAACAAAGCGTTAGTGAACTGGTACACTCACACAATTGTTTAACTCTGTCAGTTTAACATAAACCTTGACAATCATTCTGCGACTTAGCTCCGTTGTTGTTTTAGAGCCCGATATTTCTCATTACGCCCTATACTTCCATTCACTCAGCAATACCCAAACGCCGCTTTTTGGAGAAACGTGTTTCTAACTCGCTGAATCTAAACATAGATGCAACTTCCGCAGGTGAACAAACACGCAGCAGAGCAGTTTGAAAGAGACGTTTCTAATGTGATTTAGACGCGATCATACAGCTAATTCTTAAGAGTCTGTATATTGCTGGAAATATCTCTTTTCAGATTCTCCAAAGAAAGGGTTATTCAACTGCTACATTCACACAGTTGTTTAACTCTGTAAGCTTAATTAACACCTTGACAATCATTCTGCTACATACCTCCGATTTTGTTTTAGAGCCAGATATTTCTCATTACACTGTATACTCCCATTCACTCAAGAATATCGACACGCAGCTTTTAGAAGAAAAGTGTTTCTAACTCGCTGAATCGAAACATAGATGCAACTTCCTAAGGTCAACGAACACACAGCAGATCAGTTTGAAAGAGACGTTTCTCCTGTGGTTTACACGTGATCTTACTGCTAATTCTTATGAGCCTGTTTATGGCTGGAAATATCTCCTTCCAGA
>NW_022440822.1:2449-6403 GCF_009761245.1 Sapajus apella
TTTTGCTTTAGATCCCGATATTTCTCATTACACCCTATACTCCCATTCACTCAGGAATATCCAAACCCAGTTTTTTTAGAAACGTGTTTGTAACTCGCAGAATCTAAACATAGATGCAACTTCCGAACGTGAACGAACACAGATTGCAGCAGTTTGAAAGAGAGGTTTCTCGTATGCTGTAGAAGCGATCTTAAAGCTAATTCTTAAGACTCTGTATATGGCTGGGAAAATCTCTTTCCAGATTCTCCAAACAAAGTGTTGGTGAACTGCTACATTCACACAACTGTTTAACTATGTAAGTTTAATATACACCTTGACAATCATTCAGCTACATAGCTCCGTTTTAGTTTTAGAGCCAGATATTTCTCTTTGAACCCTATTCTCCCATTCAGTCAGGAATATCCAAACGCAGCTTTTTGGAGAAAGGAGTTTCTAACTCGCAGAATCTAAACATAGATGCAACTTCCGAAGGTGAACTAACACACAGTGTAGCAGTTTGAAGGAGAGGTTTCTCGGATGATTTACAGCCGATTTTAAAGCTAATTCTTAAGAGTCTCTATATGGCTGGAAATATCTCTTTCCAGATTATCCAAAGAAATGTCTGTGAACTGCTACATCAACACAATTGCTTAACTCTGTAAGTTTAATGTACACCTTGACAATTATTCTGCTACATAGCTTCGTTTTTGTTTTAGAGCCAGATATTTCTCATTAAACCCTATGCTCCCATTCACTCAGGAATATCCAAACGCAGCCTTTTGGACAAACGTGTTTCTAACTCGCAGAATCTAAACATAGATGCAACTTCCCAAGGTGAACGAACACACAGTGGAGCAGTTTCAAAGAGACGTTTCTGGTATGATTTAGATGTGATCTTAAAGGTAATTCTTAACAGTCTGTATATGGCTGGAAATATCCCTTTCCAGATTCTCAAAGAAAGGGTGAGTGAACTGCTACATTCACACATTGTTTGACTCTGTAAGTTTAATATACACCTAGACAATCATTCTGCTACATAGCTCCTTTTTTTGTTTCAGAGCCAGATATTTCTCATTAAACCCTATACTCCCATTCACTCAGGAATATCCAAACGCAGCTTTTTGGAGAAACGTGTTTCTATCTCGCAGAATCTAAACATAGATGCAACTTCCGAAGGTGAACGAACACACATTAGAGCAGTTAGAAGGAGACGTTTGTCGTATGATTTAGAGGCGATCATAAAGCTAATTCTTAAGAGTCTGTAAATGGCTGGAAATATCTCTTTCCAGATTCTACAAAGAAATGCTTGTGAACTGCTACATTCACACAACTGTTTAACTCTGTAATTTTAATATAAACCTTGACAATCATTCTGCTACATAGCTCCGTTTTTGTTTTAGAGCCAGATATTTCTCATTAAACCCTATACTGCCATTCTCTCAGGAATTTCCAAACCCATCTTTTTAAAGAAACGTGTTTCTAACTCGCAGAATCTAAACATAGATGCAACATCCGAAGGTGAACGAACACACAGTGGAGCAGTTTGAAGGAGACGTTTCTCGTATGATTTAGAGGCGATCTTAAAGCTAATTCTTAAGAGTCTGTATGTGGCTGGAAATATCTCTTTCCAGATTCTCCAAAGATATGTTTGTGAACTGCTACATTCACACAATTGTTTATCTCTGTAAGTTTAATATACACCTTGACAATCATTCTGCTGCATAGCTCCGTGTCTGTTTTGGAGCCAGATATTTCTCATTAAACCCTATATTCCAATTCACACAGGAATATCCAAACGCAGCTTTTTGGAGAAACGTGTTTCTAACTCGCAGAATCTAAACATCGTTGCAACTTTCGAAGGTGAACGAACGGACAGTGGAGCAGTTTGAAAGAGACGTTTCTCGTATGATTTAGATGCGATCTTAAAGCTAATTCTCAAGAGTCTGTATATGGCTGGAAATATCTCTTTCCAGATTCTCCAAAGAAAGGGTTAGTGAACTGCTACATTCACACAATTGTTTAACTCTGTAAGTTTAATATACACCTTGACAATCATTCTGCTACATAGCTCCGTTTTTGTTTTAGAGCCAGATATTTCTCATTAAACCCTATGATCCCATTAACTCAGGAATATCCAAACGCAGCTTATTGGAGAAACGTGTTTCTAACTCGTAGAATCTAAACATAGATGCAACTTACGACGGTGAACGAACACACAGTGGAGCAGTTTGAAAGAGGGGTTTCTCATATGATTTACATTCAGTCTTATAGCTAATTCTTAAGAGTCTGTATATGGCTGGAAATATCTCTTTCCAGATTCTCCAAAGTAAAGGGTTGGTGAACTGCTACATTCACACAATTGTTTAACTCTGAAGGTTTAATATACACTTTGACAATCATTCTACTACATAGCTCCGTTTTGGTTTTAGAGCCAGATATTTCTCATTAAACCCTATACTCCCATTCACTCAGGAATATCTAAACGCGGCTTTTTGGAGAAACGTGTTTGTAACTCGCAGAATCTAAACATTGATGCAAGTTACGAAGGTGAACGAACACACAGTGGAGCAGTGTGAAAGAGACGTTTCTCATATGATTTAGTTGCGATCTTAAAGCTAATTCTAAGGAATCTGTATATGACTGGAAATATCTCTTTCCAGATTCTCCAAAGACAGGGTTAGTGAACTGCTACATTCACACAATTGTTTAACTCTGTAAGTTTAATATACCAATTTACAATCATTCTGCTACATAGCTCCGTTTATGTTTTAGAGCCAGATATTTCTCATTAAACCCTATATTCCCTTTCACTCATGAATATCCAACCGCAGTTTTTGGAGAAACGTTTTTCTAACTCGCAGAATGTAAACACAGATGCAACATCGGATGGTGAACCAACGCACAGTGGAGCAGTTTGAAAGAGGGTTTTGTCTTTTGATTTACATGCGATCTTAAAGCTAGTTCTTAAGAGTCTGTAGGTGGGATCCAAGATGGCCGTTTAGGAAGAGCTCAGGACCGCAGCTCCTAGTGAAAGCGCAGAGGGTGAGTGGACGCCGCGTTTTTATTGCCCACAGACTAGGTAATTCCCGGGCGGAGGTGACCCACGGTCGCCAGCGCGGCTGTTTCTGCCAGCACGGCTGTGCCGGCCAGCGCCGCCACTTTGTCCTGCGCGACTGCTTTGTCGGCGCCCCAGAGCCGTGCTTCTCCGTACAAAATACACCAGTCCGGGGGCTTTTTTGGCTGGCGATTGGAGCCACGGGAAGTCGCCTGTACGCCGGCTCAAGAAGGGGACTGAGCAGAGAATCAGGACAGTAGATTCCAGGGGAAAAAACAAAAAAAAGCGACACAAACCTCAGTGCCGCTGTTTAAGCCAGTGCAGTATGTGGCCACAGGGGAAAACAAACAGACCCCGGCGCCTCTTCAACAGGAGACTGGAACACCAACTTAACAAATGCTCTGAGGTAGGGAGCCAGGCGATCAGACTCGGCTCGCCCCACCCCCACAAAAGAACAGCAATCAGAAACTCTGGATTGAGAGTTTCACAGCAAGCGCAGCTGAACCCGGCACAGTCCAGCTCTGTGGGGGAGGTGCGTCCGCCATTACCGAGGCAGCCCGCCATTGCCAAGGCAACCCGCCATTGCTGAGGCAGCCCGCCGTTGCCAAGGCAACCCGCCACAGCAGAGACTCCGCCCCAACAGTGGCGGGCCACCATCCCCAAAGCAGTTTTAACTACACCCATATAAACAGGACTGCAGGGAAGTTCACTCGGCAGCTGGGCAGAGCCCACAGCAGCTCAGCAAAGTTGCTATAGGCCGACAGTGACTAGGCTGCCTCCTTGCTGGGCTGGGCAGGTCTGAAGGAGAAAAAAAAAAAAAAGAAGGCGGCAGCATAACGGAAACTCATAAATAAAGCCCTAAATCCCTGGGACAGAGCACCTGGGAACAAAAAGCAGTTTATGAGTTCTGCTGCAGCAGA
>NW_022440823.1:0-6401 GCF_009761245.1 Sapajus apella
TAATCTAATATATATCTAGTACAATCCATTACAGGTTGAGTATTCCTTATCTGAATGCTTTGGAGCAGAAACACTTTGGATTTGGAATTTTTTCAGATTCGGGAATATGTGCATTATATACACCAGTTGAGCATCCCAAATCTGAAAGTGCAAAATCCAAAATGTTCCAAAATCGCAAAACTGTGAGTGCCGATGTGACACTCAAAGGAAATGCTCACCAGGGAATTTCAGAGTTTGGATTTTCCGATAAGGGATCCTCAGCCTGTACAAGCACTTTATAGAAGAAAGGCCCAGGGCTCGGTGCTGTGTCTTCTCAGTGTTTACAAGAGTACATGGTTTACAAGAATGCCTGATTTTGCACTTTTATGACCAATCTCCAGATTCCGGTTCTTTCCCAACCCAGTTGAGTATGTTACATTCAAATATGACCACTTGCTCTTCTTCTCAAACGACCATGGTTTACTACCCTTTCAAGTTCTTCCTAGTGATTGAGAAAATGAACTTCTCTTAAATGGAGATGGAGTTTTGCTCGTTGCCCAGGCTGGAGTGCAGCGGCATGAACTTGGCTCACTGCAAACCTCACCTCCAGGGTTCAAGTGATTCCTCTGCCTCAGCCTCAGGAGTAGCTGGGATTACAGGCGCACACCACCACAATCGGGTAATTTTTTATATTTTTAGTAGATACAGGGTTTCACCATGTTGGTCAGGCTGGTCTGAAACTTCTGGCCTCAGGTGATCTGCTCAACTCAGCCTCCCAAAGTGCTGGGACTACAGATGTAAACCACAACACCAGGCCCTATGTTCTATTCTAAAGGTTGTATTATCTCAATGGGATAGTAAATAGATGGTATTTTTTTTTAGATATGAGAGAGGTAGGAATGCAACATGTTGTAAAACAAGGCAACTTTTTTGTTGAATTTATTTTCAAATACAGTGGACCCTTGAACAACATGGGTTTGAGCTGCATGGGCCCATTTATATGTGGATCTTTTCCAACTAAATGCAGACTTGCGTATATGGAGGCTCAACTTTTCACATACCTGGGATCTGCAGGGCCCACAGCAGGGACTTGAGTTTGCCAGGAGTTTGGTAGAAATAGGGGTCTTGGAACCAACCCCGTACAGTATATGTCCTGTGCATATGCCACAGGACAACCGGACTACTTTTACAGTGTTAAGAAACATAAATTTGTCAAGCCTATTCACCTTTCCAGGTCCTTTGTACTATTCTTACATAGAAACCCTCCTTAGAGGGGGTCTAACATAGAAAATACCTACATACAATATTCTACGTATTAGTGCTGGGCACAGTGGCTGATGTTGGTAATCTCGGCACTTCGGTGGGCAGATCACCTGAGGTCAGGAGTTCAAGACCAGCGTGGCCAACATGGTGAGACCCCGTCTCTACTAAAAACATGACAATTAGCCAGGCATGGTGGTGGGTGCCTGTAACCCCAGCTGCTTGGGAGGCTGAGTCAGGAGAATTGCTTGAACCCAGAGGCGGAGGTTGCAGTGAGCCGAGATTGCACCGCTGCACTCCAGCCTGGTTGACAGAGCAAGATTTTGTCTCCAAAAAAATAAATAAATAAATAAAAAAGAAAAGAAAAAAAGAATATTCTGCATAACAGTTTTTCTTGCACAACTTCAAAAGTGTTTTAAATGAGCATATCTTTATGCTATGCCATGATCAGCAATAAAATACATTAAAACATTATTTAAACATAAAAACGACTATATACAAGAAACTTATTATACTTAAAGGCATTTGGTATCAAACACTGAAAAAAAAAAAAAAGTAACTTCTCCAATCAATGGTAGCAGCTATAACTGAGGACAGACTTTATTTCAGGAAAGCATATGTAATCACTTTTCATCCTAACATTCACCTGGCAAAGTCGGTTGGTTGGTTGGTTTGTTTTTTGAGACAGGATCTCTCTCTGCCACCCAGGCTGGAGTGCAGTGACGCCATCATGGCTCACTCCACAGTGACCTCAGCCTCCCAGGATCAAGTGATCCTCACACCTTGGCCTCCCAAGAAGCTGGAACTAAAGGCATGCACCACCATGCCCGGTTGATTTTTGTATCTTTTTAGAGAGGGTTTTGCCCTGTTTCCCAGGCTGGTCTGAAACTCCGGAGCTCAAGAGATCTGCCAGGTGTCAGCCTCCCAAAGTGCTGGGATTACAGGTGTGAGCCAACCCCTACGTAGGTATAAAAATCCCTATTTAACATAAGAAATTGTGGGACCATGAACATAAGGCCACAAGTTTAAGAACTGGTAGAGCTGGATGCCCCACTGCCCCACCACCCAATCTCTTAGATTTGAGCTCAGTATATTAAGCCAAGGGAGAAGGGAAGCCTAACGTAATGTTAGCTGGCAGGCTGATGGAAGTTTGCTGCAGAATTTTCATACATTTATGAGAAAATGGGAAAAAGTAAGGACACAGAATAAAGTTTTTTGTTTTGTTTTGTTTTGTTTTGAGGCCGAGTTTCACTATTGTAGCCCAGCTGGAGTGTAATGGCACCATCTCTGCTTACTGCAAGCTCTGCCTCCTGGGTTGAAGTGATTCTCCTGCCTCTGCCTTTGGAGTAGCTGGGATTACAGGTGCACATCACCGCACCCAGCTAATGTTATATTTTTAGTAGAGACATACAGGGTTTCACTATGTTAGCCAGGCAGGACTGAAAGTAAATTTTTCTATATAGCCAAATGATTCCATTTAGAGATCTTTTATCCTGGCTGGGTGCAGTGGCTCATGCCACTCAGGAGGCCAGGTGCGGTGGCTCATGCCTGTAATCCGAGTATTTTGGGAGGCCAAGGCGGCCAGATCACCTGAGGTCAGGAGTTCAAGACCAGCTTGGCCAACATGGTAAAACTCCGCCTCTACTAAAAATACAAAAATTAGCCAGGAGTGGTGACGGCCGCCCGTAATCGCAGCTACTCATGAGACTGAGGCAGGAGAATTGTTTGAACCTAGAAGGCGGAGGTCACAGTCAGCTGAGATTGCACCACTGCCCTCCAGCCTGAGAGACAGAGCAAGGCTCCATCTCAAAAAAGAAATAAAAGAAATGTATTTCACAAAAGTGCATTTCATGCAGGCAAATGTTAAGCATCAGAGAAATTGGTCTGGAGTCCACAGACACAGTGTTGCATTGATTACAAGAGTGGGTCGGGACCCCGGCTTTACTGCATTAATAGCTGCTCATGCTTAGCAAGGTACTTAACCCCCCTTTGCCTCAGCATCTTCTCCATAAAATGGGGATGGCAGTAGTACAGTGGCCCATGCCTCAGAGGGTTTGATGAGGATCAAGTGGTGGGCACATACTTAGCACTCAGTAAATGCTATAGCTATTATCTTTATTTTTCTCTCTATGAGTGAAAGAAAAATCCAACACTGGATCAGATTAAATTCTTCCAGAAACAGTGGCTTAAAATAAACTGCCATTCAAAAACTATGTTGCCCAGACTGATTTTGAACTCTTGGTCTCGAGAGATCCTCCCACCTTGGCTTCCCCAAATGCTGGGGTTACAGGCATGAGCCACCACACCTGGCCTCACATATTAGGATGTATAAAACACCAAAGATCTTTTGAAGGAGCTGAGCGAACCAGTAATTTTTAAAGAAAAAAGTAGTGGGAGTGTCTAGTACAACCAAAACCAGGCATCAAAGTCAGCAGTTAAACATTGCAGGCTGGACACAGTGGCTCACTCTTGTAACCTCCACACTTTGAAAGGCCCAGGCAGGAGGATTGCTTGAGCCCTGGGAAGCAGAGATTCAGTGAGCCATGACCATGTCACTGTATTCCAGCCTGGAAGACACAGTGAAACCCTGTCTCATAAATAAATAAACAAACATCATAAATAAATAAACACAGAATCGGTGCTCACTTCGGCAGCACACGTACTAAAATTGGCATGGCAGAGAAAATAAGTGAATCAAAAGAAAGGGAAGACCCTGGTGATTCCTTTGATATTAGAAGAAATTGGCCAGACACAGTGGCTCATGCCTGTTAATCTCAGCACTTTGGGGGGGCTGAGGTGGGCGGATCACTTGAGGTCAGGTGTTCAAGAGCAGCTGCCAACATGGTGAAACCCTATCCCTACTAAAAATACAATTAGCCAGGTATGGTGGGAGGTGCCTGTAACCCAGCTACTTGGGAGGGTGAGGCAGGGAGAATGGCTTGAGCTGGGGAGGTGGAGCTTGCGGTGAGCTGAGATCAGGCCACTGCACTCCAGCCTAGGCAACAGAGCAAGAGTCCATGTCAAAAAATAAAAGTACAAAAATTAGCCAGGCATGGTGTTACATGCCTATAATCCCAGCTACTTGGGAGGCTGAGGCAGGAGAATTGTTTGAACCCAGAGGCGGAGGTTGCAGTGAGCCAAGTTCATGCCACTGCACTCCAGCCTGCGTGACAGAGTGAGTCTAAAACAAAAAATAATAAACAAACAAACAAACAAACAAACAAATAAATAAATAAATAAATATCATCTACAATTCTGAGTTTGCCAAGAAGAGTGAACTGTGGCCCAGTGACTGGAACATACACTTTACTTTCTTTTTCTTTCTTTTTTTTTTTTTTTTTTTTTTTTCATATTTTCTGTTCATAAACCACTCACCCCCCGGCCACCCACAGCGCACACATTTTAGAGTTCACAGCGTGCACTCTCGGAAATTGTTTTAGCCAAAATTGTGTCATCATCTCTGGCCGCTCACTTCATTCAAAAGACTTGACCCAAAATGACTATTTATGGAAATCAGCTTCAACTCTAGCCTCAAAAGACAAAAACACTGTAGTTCTAAAAATATTCAGAAGAAGGTAATTAAGGATATTAAAAAGCAATGAAGGACCAGGCACCATGTCTCACACCTGCAATCCCAGTACTTAGGGAGGCTGAGGCAGAATGATCACTTGAGGCCAGGAGTTTGAGGCCAGCCTGGGCAACATAGTGAAATCCTGTCTCTGCAAAATAATTTTAAACAGTAGCTGGGCATGGTGGTCTGTGTCTGTTGTCCCAGCTACTCCAGAGGTTGGAATTGGAGGATGACTTGAGGCCAAGAGTTTGAGATTGCAGTGATCCAGGATTGTACCACTGCACTCCAGCCTGGGTGACAGGGAGACGTTTCATCTCTTTAAAAAAAAAAAAAAAAAAAGGAAGAAAGAGCTTCTCCTACAAATACTCCCTCATCCATTGGGGCAATTACAAGATTCCAGGAAACATGGAAAACTTACTGTGAGTACCTTTTTGGATGTGTGCTTATAAGAAAACAAATCTCTTTAGTTAACTCATAGAAAGACTAAGAGGAAAGGATCCTAGGGGACATGTGGTTTTACTTCTCTATTTTTATTCATTTTATTTATTTATTTATTTATTTAGATCGATAGATTGATAGATGATGATGATGATAGATAGATAGATAGATAGATAGATAGATAGATAGATAGAGAGATAGATGATAGATACATAGATAGATAGACAGGTAGAGCCTCACTCCGGTGCCCAGGCTGGAGTGCTGTGGCACAATCGTGGCTCACTGCAACCTCCACCTCCCAGGTTCAAGAGATTCTCCTGCCTCAGCCTCCCAAGTAGCTGGGATTACAGGCACCAGCCACCATTCCTGGCTAATTTTTGTATTTTTAGTAGAGACAGGGTTTCATCATGTTGGCCAGGATGGCCTTGATCTCTTGAACTCGTGATCTGCTCACATTGGCCTCCCCAAGTGCTGGGATTACAGGTGTGACCAACGGTGCTTGGCTCCCTAATTTTAAACATGAGAAAATTGGGTAACAAAGAGAGGAAGTAACTCACCAGGTAAAGAAAGAAGAGCCTCTCTTACCACAGGGGGTCTCTCATTGGAAAACCGGCAAAACTTGTTCCCTGCCTGCATTCTCTAAGACCTTAGCCCAACATAGATTAGAAATGTCTCCACTTTAGAGGACAACTGGTTTGTCCTTTGCCTTTTACACCCCTTTCAGCAAGCAGTGCTTCTCAACTTTGTGTTTGTGCAACCCGTGAGCGGCACAAACTCCTGAGCTAAGAGACACTCCAATCTGTTTGCAATTGAGGGCAAACGCTGGGATCCTCAGGCACAGCTCCCAACTCCTTTTCCAGAAGTCTGGGGTGGCAGAAAAGAAAAAGCATTTATTTATTTGTTTATCTATTTAATTATTTATTTATTTATTTATTTAGAGACAGGGTCTCACTCTGTCACTTAGGCTGGAGTGCAATGGTACCATCCAGGCTCACTGCAACCTCCACCTCCTGGGTACCAGCTGTTCTCCTGTGTCAGCCTCCCAAGTAGCTGAGATTACAGGCATGTGCTTGAGGTTAGACGTTAGAGACCAGCCTGGCCAACATGGTGAAACCCCAACTCTACTAAAAATACAAAACTTAACCAGGCATGG
>NW_022440824.1:0-6400 GCF_009761245.1 Sapajus apella
TGTTACCCAGGCTGGAGTGCAATGGCGCGATATCGGCTCACCGCAACCTCCGCCTCCTGGGTTCAGGCAATTCTCCTGCCTCAGCCTCCTGAGTAGCTGGGATTACAGGCACGCGCCACCATGCCCAGCTGAATTTTTGTATTTGTAGTAGAGACGGGGTTTCACTATGTTGACCAGGATGGTCTCGATCTCTTGACCTCGTGATCCACCCGCCTCGGCCTCCCAAAGTGCTGAGATTACAGGCTTGAGCCACCGCGCCCGGCCTTACATTCGTCAGGTTTAAGTGAAACATTGCATTACTAGTACAACTGGTTTAACATTTGCAAAACATACAAAATTACAAAATACAGGTACATACAAAAATACAAAATACAGTTGTAAAAAATACCATAGGAAACATTTTCCCAATTGCAAAACATATCAAAATATATAAACATACACGAAACATTTTATTGGTCGCTGGTGCTTGGCTGCGGATCATTGATGTCGTCATCTGAGGCAGCAGTTGGGGTTACCGGAGTTGGTTTTTTCATAAACATGGTGTGCTTTGTCTGAATTGTATGTTTCTTTTTTTCTTCATAAATTTCACGATACGGATGAAACACGTTGTGCGCCATCCGTTCAATCCTTGCAAATCATTCGATGTTTGGGTCCGTTGCTTCGAAATGTATAAGAAGTTTATTGGGAGGGGTTTGATGAAAAATATCCAAGACACAAAACACAAATTGCTGTACCGAGTCTGGGATAACAGTTGAAATGGTGCACGCGGAGATGGTAGTGCTGCCGGAAGCTGTTCCGCCCTGTCGTACGCCCAGCTGGGCAACGTTTGCGCTGCCAGACGTGGAGCAGCCGTGGCTAGCGTTTGTGGTCGTAAAGTCGAATGGTCATAAGTTGCATAGGTCGTAAGTCGATCAATACCTGTATTGATTGTGCTTTTGGGTTGCCTCTAAGAAAATATTTGTCTAGCTTTGTGCACAAAGAGTATCTCCTATATTTTTTCTTCTAGAATATATCATTTTCAGATTTATGTTTAGGTCTGCAGTGCATTTTGAGTCCATTTTTTTTATTATTGAAAGTATGGATTGAGGCTCTTTTTTTTGTTTTGCATATGGACACCTAGTTCTAGCACCATTTGTTGAAAACACTATAATTTCTCTGTTGAATTGTCTGTATTATTAATCCTGATTTGTATTGCATCTGACAAATCCAGAATGATTTGAAAAGTTAATTAGCTTACTGTATTTAGAAATTTGTTAAATGTCTTATTTGGAACCTGGCATTTGCTGACAGTAGTTTGTAATCATACAGAAGGGTTCTCTAAAATAACTTGAAGCCTAAGATTTAAAAAGATTGTGCTAATGATTCAATATCTGTTTAGAAGAACTTGTGTGATTTTTCATGCATCAAAGATGAGCCAAAATGGTTTTTCCTAGAAGGTGCCCATTTTCTTTTTTGTAGAACTACGTGGTAGCTCACTTAAAGTTTAATTACTTTAAAAAAGTAATACACAGTCAATGTTGTTAGGGTGACTTCTTTTTTTTTTTTTTTTTGAGATAGACTCTTGGTTTGCTACGCAGGCCTGAATGCAGTGGCTCAGTCAGCTCACTGCAGTCTTGAACCCCTGGGCTGAAGTGATCCTCCTGCGTCAGCCTCCCAAGTAGCTAGGACTGTAGGACTAGGATAACAGGCACACGCCATCATGCCCATCTAATTTTTTTTTTGTGGAGACAGGGTCTTGCTATGTTGCATAGGCTGATGTCCAACTTCCTGGCCTCTGACAATGCTCCTACTTCAGCCTCCCAAAGTGCTGGGATTAAAGACCTGAGCCACTGTACCTGGTCTATTTTTTATCTTTCACTGTAGAGTGAAATAATTACTATTTGGCTGTATATTGGTGTTCTGTAATATATGAGATTTGAGTTAATCTCGGTATTTGGATATTTATTATTTATTAATTTAGAAGTACTTTGCAATTAGCACCTTTAAAGTAACTTAAAATTTTAAATGTTACAGTAGAAATTAAAATGCCAGGAAGCAGGTGTTTGGAGGCTAATTTAAGACAAATTTTCAGGCTGGTCCTCATGGTTTACGCATGTATTCCCAGCACTTTGTGAGGCCAAGGCGGGTGGATCACTTGAGGTCAGGAGTTTGAGACCAGCCTGGCCAACATGGTGAGACTCTGTCTCTACTAAAAATATAAAAATTAGCCAGGTGTGGTGGCATGTGCCTGTAATTCCAGCTACTCTGGAGGCTGAGGTGGGAGAATCCCTTGAATCTGGGAGGTAGAGTTTGCAGTGAGCCAAGATCACACCACTGCGCTCTAGCCTGAGTGGCAGACCAAGACTCTGACTCAAGAAAACAAAACAAAACAAAAAACAGACTTTCAGGATTAATAGCTGCTTTAAAATTTTTTTTGATTGTTTGTTGAATGCTTTTTCTTATCCCTGAAATACCCACACTTAAGTCTTTTTTTTTTTTTTTTTGTCTTTGGAAAACGTACTCCTGTCCCTTGCTATCTCCTTTTTTCCCCCTTTTCTTTATTTGGGTAGACATTACCATATAATTTTAATTTTATCATTTTTATTGTAAAATACATGTAACATAAAATTGATCACTTTAACTATTTTAAAGCATATGGTTCAAGCCAAGTGTAGTGGTGTGGCGCCTGTAGTTCCAGCTGGTCAAGAGGCTGATGCTATGCTCCTTGAGCCCAGGACTTTGAAGGCAGCCTGGGCAACATGGCGAGACCCCCTTCTCTTAATAAAAATATACAGCTCAGTGGCATTAAGTACATTAACAATATTGTATGACCATCACCACCGCCATCTTGTTCTAGAACTTGTTCATTACTGCCACACAATTTTAGCACCTAATTGTTCCCTAGTGTTCAGCTGCATATTAAGTATTAGGTTTGTAAGAGATAAACAAGACTCAGTTCTTGTCCTCAAGGACTTCACAGTCTAGTGAGAGAAACCTAATATTTATGATTACAATGTGGCAAATTACATGTTAGAGCTCCCCATCATTTAATTTCATTTATTCAATTATTTTAAAATTATAAAATTAAAATTCAAGAATTTCATTTCATTTATTTTTTAATTTAATTTATTCAATTATTTTAAAATTGTAAAATTAAAATTCAAGAATTTTAATTTTACCTTGAAAAAGCAAAGTAACTTTTTGTTAGGTTAACATTGAAGTTGTCATATTATACCACACACTGAATTCATTTAGGCTAGACCGAAGTCTTTAGTCTTTTTGATTTAGGTCATTGTGGGACTTACAAATCCTCATGCCCTATACTTGATGACAAGAAGGAAATTAGAAAGTTGATATTTTGATTTAAAACCAAATTATGAGCTATTCCTTCCTAATGAAGCAGGGAGATCTGTGAAAACTATGATTAGAGAGAACTTAGTTGTTTTCAACTACTATTTGTTGAAATTGTTATTACTTATTTTTAGTTGCAGTGACAACTTGCTTGATTATGATCAAATACAGCATTGTACAGGCATGTTTATCTCTCTTGGCAGATCATCTTGAGGAATAGTTGTTTTTGAAACTGTCAAGAGCTTATTTTTAATTCCTTGAAAAGCTGGGAGGTATCACTTGATTTAAAGTTTAATGTCTTAGCAGTTTAGTTTAATGTTAGCAGATTGAGCAGTATATAGGTTTTATTTTCATTACTATGACTTGTTTTCTTCATCATTAAAGATTTAATGCAATATTGCTTATGAAAGTAAAACAGGCTGGGTGCAGTGGCTCATACCTATAATCGCAACACTTTGGGAGGCTGAGGTGGGCGAATCGCCTGAGTTCAGTAGTTAGAGACTACCCTGGGCAACATGGTGAAACCCCATCTCTACTAAAATACAAAAATTAGCTGGGCATAGTGGCACGTACCTGTAGTTTCAGCAACTCAGGAAGCTGAGGCACAAGAATCACTTGAGCCTGAGAGGCGGAGGTTGCAGAGAGCTGAGATAACGCCACTGCACTCCAGCTTGGGCTACAGAGAGTGAGATTCCGTCTCAAAAAAAAAAAGGTAAAACAGCATGGCTCTTTGTTTATAAGATTGTGCAGTCTTCCTAATGTAGTCAGTCTAAAAGAGTTGGTGTCCCAAATGGTTGATAGTGTTTTAGTTTACAGTCTCAACACTTGTTAGGAGAATAAAAGTTCAGATTACTAGGCCTAGATTCCTAATAAGTTGTGTTTTGTTTTGTTTGAAATAGGGTCTCATTCTTTCACCCAGGATTGGAGTGCAGTGGCTTGATCACAGCTCACTGTAGTCTCAACCTCCTGGACTTAAGTGATCCTCTCATCTCAGCCTTCTGAGTAGCTGGAACTGCAGGTTCATACCACAATGTATGGCTAATTAAAAAAATTTTTTTTGTAGAAACAGTGTCTCACTGTATTGCCCAGGCTGGTCTTGAACTCTTGTCCTCAGCCTCCCAAAGTGCTGGGATTGAAGGTGCGAGCCACTGTGTCTGGCCCTAATACATTTTTATAATTTTTTTCTTTCTCTTTTTTTTTTTTGAGACACAGTCTCGCTCCGTTACCCAGGCTGGAGTGCAGTGGCCTGATCTCGGCTCACTGCAACCTCTGCCTGCTGGGTTCAAGCAATTCTCCTGCCTCGGCCTCCCAGGTAGCTGGGACTACAGGCTCATGCCACTATGCCCAGCTAATTTTTTATATTTGTAGTAGAGACAGGATTTCACTATATTGGCCAGGCTGGTCTTGAACTCCTGACCTCAGGTAATACACCTGCCTTGGCCTCCCAGTGTTGGGATTACAGGTGTGAGCCACTGCACCCGGCCCATTTTTATAAATTTTTTACAAGTTGGAATTTGTGGTGTGGTTTTGATTGTCTACTGAAAAAGAATGATTGTAGTGTCCTTTTAGTAAATAAATAAATAAATGTTAAAAATAACGTTTAGTTTGGTTAGGCTATTAATAAATTTGACACTTACTGCTTTTGAAAAATAACTGTAATCATCTTTTTTCAGGGTAATCACTTTGATCAGTATGAGGAAGGACACTTGGAAATTGAACAAGCATCACTTGACAAGCCTATTGAATCGGTAAGATAATCAGTGCTTAATTTTGGGTCTTAGCCAGTTAGTTAGGTAGCGTTCGTGTGACACTTGATGTGAATGAAGTTAAACTTATTAATAACCAGTAGTATAGTTTAGAGTTGTTTTCTTGCATGCCAAATAGAGTTTGGGATATAATCTCATATTTAATATGTTGGGAAATCAGTCCAAAAAAATCTAGAAACATTAGAATTTTGATGGAAAAATATCTTTTTGGCCCATACTGATACTTTGTTGAAGGTAGCAAGTTAAAGTTTAGCATTTTGTGAATTGAATAAAGGAGTAAAATGTATTTTGATCCTTTTATAGTTTCACCTTTCCCAGGCAGTGTAATTATGTATGAAATGTTCCTACATAAATAGAATATGTATGGAAAAAAATTTTTTTCAGTTATATAAGAAACATTTAAGGAATTATGTGTTTTATTTACCAGACTCTTGTGAAACATGGCAAATTTGGTCTCTGTAGCTTAAGAAATGTCTGGTTTTTGTCAATAGCTGATTTTTTCTATCTTTTCACAATGCTTAGTTTTGGGCACTGATAATATCAAGTAATAGAACAAGGAGATTTATTTACCGGGCTCTTAGTTTTAAAAAAACTTCTTAATTTTTGAACATTATTTTCATTTTGAGAAACCCATGATTTTTAAATAACACAGTCCATTGTTAAAATGTCTAAACTTGTCATTGTCAGCATTTACTATTTGTGCTTAAGTGCTCATATTTAATAAGGGTTTCAGTGAGTTATTGGTAAAACTTGAGTGGGGAAAAAAAGTCAAAAAGGGAATCTTAATCTTTATAACCGTCATGACAAGCCCCCCTTCTCCTTAAGAAATACTAGCTTCTTTCTCAGGAAAATAAGAAGGCAATTTAGAGAATATAGATATTTTAACTTTAGCTTTTATTTTCAAAACTGTAACATAGTAAAGGATCAACATATATTTATGTTCCTAATTAGGTTGGTGTTGTGTGTGTTTGTATGTGTGTTTAGATGTTTACAGAAATTTACACAACTTGGGGTGTTCGACATTTTTCTTCCACAGCAGTTGGCCCATATTAGCTAAGCAGCCATGATCTGGTTTGTATTGCACGGTCTGCCTTTTTTTAATTTCTTCTCTAGGGTTTCTTTCTCCCCACCTCCCTTTCTTATTTCTGTCTTTCTGGTCCAGTGAACACTGCATATAGTACCTTCTGTCTTAATGTGCTGGCATGATGCTAGACTTAGGCATGGCAGTTATTGATGACGCATGTGATAATGCTGCAGAGGGAGAATTCTCATCAGATTTTCACTGAAAGCCTAGTCTTGTGTTT
>NW_022440825.1:0-6400 GCF_009761245.1 Sapajus apella
TGTGCAGAAAGCAGAAACTGGACCCCTTCCTGACACCTTACACTAAAATTAACTCCAGATGGATTAAAGACTTAAACATAAGACCTAACACCATAAAAACCCTAGAAGAAACTCTAGGCAAAACCATTCAGGACATAGGTGTAGGCAAGGACTTCATGACCAAAACACCAAAAGCATTGGCAACAAAAGCCAAAATAGACAAATGAGACCTAATCAAACTTCACAGCTTCTGCACAGCAAAAGAAACAGTCATTAGAGTGAATCGGCAACCAACAGAATGGGAAAAAATTTTTGCAGTTTACCCATCTGACAAAGGGCTGATATGCAGAATTTACAAAGAACTAAAACAGATTTACAAGAAAAAAACAAACAAGCCCATTCAAAAGTGGGCAAAGGATATGAACAGATACTTTACACAGGAAGACATACATGAGGCCAACAAGCATATGAAAAAATGCTCATCATCACTGGTCATCAGAGAAATGCAAATCAAAACTAGATTGAGATACCATCTCACGCCAGTTAGAATGGCGATCATTAAAAAATCTAGAGACAACAGATGCTGGAGAGGATGTGGAGAAATAGGAACACTTTTACACTGTTGGTGGGAGTGTAAATTAGTTCAACCATTGTGGAAGACAGTGTGGCGATTCCTCAAGGACCTAGAAATAGAAATTCCGTTTGACCCAGCAATTCCATTACTGGGTATATATCCAAAGGATTATAAATCATTCTATTATAAGGACACATGCACATGAATGTTCATTGCAGCACTGTTTACAATATCAAAGACTTGGAACCAACCCAAATGCCCATCGATGATAGACTGGATAGGGAAAATGTGGCATATATACACCATGGAATATTATGCAGCCATCAAAAACGATGAGCTTGTGTCATTTGTAGGGACATGGATGAACCTGGAAAGCATCATTCTCAGCAAACTGACACAAGAGCAGAAGATCAAACACCACATGTTCTCACTCATAGGCAGGTGTTGAACAATGAGAACACATGGACACAGGGAGGGGAGCACTACACACTTGGGTCTGTTGGGGGGAAATAGGGGAGGGTCAGTGGGGGATGGGGAGTTGGGGAGAGATAGCATGGGAAGAAATGCCAGATATAGGTGATGGGGAGGAAGGCAGCAAATCACACTGCCATGTGTGTGCCTATGCAACAATCTTGCATGTTCTTCAAATGTACCCCCAAACCTAAAATGCAATAAAATAAATTTAAAAATAAATAAATAAATAAAGTTAAAAAAAAAAAAAAAAGAAAGCTGACTCTAGGCAGCAGGGAGCTCGTAATTCATTGATAAGTGAAAATGAGAATAAGAAACCCAAATCTCAAAATCATAGATCAACACCAGTGCCATATGCCTATACCCAGATTCTGTCCCATAAATCTGTAGGTATTCAGCATGTAGAATGCACATAATTTTATAGTTAATCATTTTTCACTTAGTCATACACATTCCAAATGCTATTTGTATCTTAACAAATACTATGTATGCTGGGAAATTCTGAAAATATAACAAGTATGATTATATTCAATTATTGTGTAATTGAATGTTTACTTTAATTCATTTTATTCTCTAAAGATAAATTATTTTACAAATCTGCTTACCGAATGATACAAGTTGTGCACGTTGCCCATGGAAATTGTTGTGTTTATGACTTCCAGAGATTTTACACAATGTGAAGACAATGGCTGACTTAAGTTTCTGTAGGCCGCATTGACCCCATAGCTCTACACAGCAGACAGACAGAATCTGACCTGAGATCAAGTGTTGGGGAGAGGACAAGAATCTGGATCAGAGCCTAGATGATCAGAAACAGTCCAAATTCCTGACTTGTACTGGTAGATCCTGAACTACAAGGTCTCTGTGGTTGTCCTGCCCTGTGCTTCACTCCCCCTGTACAGACTAGAAGAACTAAATGAAAGTGTTCATCTGTCTACCCTCATTGACAGTTCCAACAGGATCAGGAACTACAACAGATTCGGAAATGGGTGGAGACATTCCCAAGTGCCTGTCCTCATTGGCTATGGGGAGACAAAGTTCGTGTCCAGCTCTATGACCCTGACTACATGAAGGTGATTCCGGGGAGATCAGATGAGATTGAAATTTTATCTTGACTCAATCAGCTCTTCCCTGCTGATACAGGCCCCTGAGTCTGTAAAATCCCAGTAGAAAGTGACCGTTGAAACATTAATATTTAAGCCCTGTCCCAACCATCCACAAAGTCCACAGTCCAGGCTACAGCCAAAAGTATTTACTGAGTAATGAATGTTTAATACAACTGTGTGGGGCTAAATTTGCTGGTTTCTTTCTTTCTTTCTTTTTTTTTTTTTTTTCCTGTTCTTTCTTGCTGTTTTAAGCTAATAGAGTTAATCTGAAATGAACATTGTCATGTCTTATAGACATTTGGGTATAGGCATATGGCACAGGTGTTGATCTCTAATTTTGCTAATTTTGAGATTTGGGTTTCTTATTCTCATTTTCACTTATCAATGAATTATGACATGGATTTGGTAAGTATAATTGCTTCCAGTCCTGCATCATTGACAGACTAAGCTACCACCAATGGCTCTGTCTTACTCTCTGGCCTGGAGGACATTGCCTATGTTTCTCACCAACTCCTTCCTAGGTCTGTGGGTCTTCTGCTGTGAGAACACTGAATCTCACTTCCTGAGCCCACATTGACCTTCATGGCAGACATGGAAAGGGACAGGAGACAAGTGGGAAATGACAGAGGTCAAACTGCCAACAGATAGATATCAACTGATAGAAGCCCGTGGTCTGATAGATCCCCTCTGGGGATGCCAAATTTAGTAGTTTCCAGTTTCCTGTAAAGACTTTTCTTGTCTTTCAGACCCCAAAGTTACAGAAATCTCCAGACTCCTGGCTCCCTGGATTGGTATGTATATGTAAACTAGGACTGCCACCTACTGCCCAGGTAGATTTGCTAAGAGCAATCTCTTTGGCTCATAGAGAACAATAGGTGAGGGGCCACCACTGTCATGACCCCCATCCCTAATCCAGTTTCATGTTCCTTTTTACACGCAACAAGACCCCTACCTTTGCTAATGCTGGTGTGAGCCCTCCTGAGGCTCAGCTTCTTCCACTTCACTTCTCTGTTCTCTCCAGACATCCTCAGCCTGGTATTTATTTAACATCTGCCCACAACACTTTTCAACTTTCATCCTACAGCTGTCATAATCTCAGGGATGTATTTGCCCAATTAGGACATTTCCACACCTGAAATTCACCTGCTTTCCCTGCCATAGCCCCTGAAGTACCTTCTAGGTTTTCTCTCCTCAGGAACCGCCTTTTCTCTTTCCCCAGAGATCCCTTTCATCCCACCTCCCACCCCGCCATCCCGACACATACACACACCCATCTCTTGGCCCAGGGTATGGTTTTCCCCTGCTGAATGGGCAGAAGTGGCGCCAGCAGCGGCAGATGCTGACCCCAGCCTTCCATTATAACATCCTGAAGCACTACGTGGGGCTCATGGTGGACTCTGTACAAGTGATGCTGGTGAGTCCGTCTTTCTCCCCTCCAGACATCCACTCACAGCACACTCTCACCAAATTAACTCTCAGCTCTGTGACCCACAGACAGCCATAGGCACAGCCACACAGAATAACACTCTCAGACCATTACTGTGAGAATAGGCTTCCCCAAAAGTGATGTGAGAGCAGAGCACCCAGGCATTTGGTTGAATCCACACGTTGCTTATTGTCACAGGAAATGAGAATCACAGTGGATAAATTGTGCCGGGCCTTGTAGACTTCCTTTTGCTTTGACACTTTTTCCTCTAAAGTTGGGGTGCAATCAGTCCCTCAGAACAATCTCAGTTTTCAGAACACTGAAGAGTACTCCTATTATTTATTCATAAGAAATAACAAAAAATGTTTCTAGTCAAGTATAGCTGAATCTAAGAATGCAAAACTTAATTCAGACTCTGTGAGCAGACATGGTTAATGCTGTATTAAAACTTTGAAAAATAGGTATTGGTTTACACCTATTGATTCACAATACCAATTTCAACACTATAGCTGTCCTTTAAGTGAGGGATCCCAAGCACGATATCTGGAGGAAAGGGAAAAGCCGAGCTATATTTGCAAAATAATTCTGGAGGATTAAGAAGGTCCATACCCCCTCCCACCACAGGACAAATGGGAGGAGCTCATTGGCCAGGACTCCCTTTGGAGGTCTCTCAGCATGTCTCCTTGATGACCCTGGACACACCATCATGAAGTGTGCCTTCAGTTACCAGGGCAGCATCCAGTTGGACAGGTCAGTGATAACCCCCCAGGTCATGTTCTTATCAACTGCATGGATGTACCCGAGAGGCAAGTGGGGCAGCTTGGGGGCTCACTTCCACAGGAAGAAAGACTTAGACTGTGAAAGCTCTAATTCCAGACCAGACCAAAACATGCTTCAGCTACAGATTCCTCATCCCTAGCACAGGTAGACCCTGGCTGTTCACAATATCTTATAAAAACCTCAGGATCAAGCGGAGGATCCAAGATGGCCGTTTAGGAACAGCTCAGGATTGCAGCTCCCAGTGAAAGCGCAGAGGGTGAGTGGACGCCGCGTTTTTATTGCCCACAGACTAGGAAATTCCCGGGCAGAGGTGCTCCACGCTCGCCAGCGAGGCTATTGTGGCCAGCGCTGCTGTGCCGGCCAGTGCTGCTGCTTTGCTCCTCGCGGCTGCTTTGTCGGCGCCCCGGAGCCGCGGTTGTCCGTACAAAATACACCGGTCCGGGTGCCCTTTTGGCTGGCGATTGGAGCCACGGGAAGTCGCCCATATGCTGGTTCAAAAAGGGGACTGAGCAGAGAACCAGGACAGTAGATTCCAGGGCAAAAAAAAAAAGAAAAAAAAGCGCCACAAACCTCAGTGCCGCTGTTTAAGCCAGCGCAGTGAGTGGCCGCAGGGGAAAACAAACAGACCCCGGCGCCTCTTCAACAGGCGACTGGAACACCAACTTAAAAAAGGCTCTGAGGCAGGGAGCCAGGCGATCAGGCTCGGCTGGCCCCACCCCCATAAAAGAACAGCAACCAGAAACTCTGGATTGAGAATTTCACAGCGAGTGCAGCTGAACCCGGGACAGTCCAGCTCTGTGGGGGAGGGGCGTCCGCCATTACTGAGGCAGCCCGCCGTTGCCAAGGCAACCCGCCATTGCTGAGGCAGCCCGCCGTTGCCAAGGCAACACGCCACAGCAGAGACTCCGCCCCAACAGAGGCGGGCCACCATCGCCAAAGCAGTTCTAACTACACCCATATAAACAGGACTGCAGGGAAGTTCACTCGGCAGCGGGGCGCAGCCCACAGCAGCTCAGCAAAGCTGCTATAGGCCGACAGTGACTAGGCTGCCTCCTTGCTGGGCTGGGCAGGTCTGAAGGAAAAAAAGAAAAAAAAAAAAAAAAAGAAGGCAGCAGCATCACGGAAACTCATAAATAAAGCCCTAAATCCCTGGGACAGAGCACCTGGGAACAAAAAGCAGTTTATGAGTTCTGCTGCAGCAGACCTAAAAGTACCTGCCCAGCAGCTCTGAATGAACAACAACAGAGCTCACAGCTCACCATTTGAGCTCCTATAAAGAAAAGACCGTCTCCTCAAGCAGCTCCTTGACCCCTATATATCCAAAAAGACACCTCATAGAGGAGAGATCAGATTGACACTAGGCGGGTATCCTTCTGGGACAAAGATAGAAGAAGAAGAAAACTGGTAACAACCCTTGCTGTTCAACAGCTGCTGCAGGTGAACCCCAGGCAAGCAGGGCCTGGAGTGAACCTCAGCAGACATACAGCAGAGGGGCCAGACTGTCAGAAGGAAAACCAAGAAGCAGAAATAACCGCATCATCAACAAACAGAAAGATTTGAGACCCAATCAGAAAGCCAGCAACTACAAAGTCGACAGGTGGATAAATCCTTAAGGATGGGAAGAAACCGGCGCAAAAAGGATGAAAACACCCGAAACCAGAACACCTCTCCTCCTAAAAGGGATCACAACTCCTCGCCAGCAAGGGAACAAGGTTGGATGGAGAATGAGTGTGATGAAATGACAGAATCAGAATTCAGAAGGTGGGTAGTAAGAAACTTCTGTGAACTTAAAGAACATGTTCTAACCAAATGCAAAGAAACTAAGAACCTTGAAAAAAGATTTGACGAAATGCTAACAAGAATGGACAAAATAGAAAGGAATATAAGTGAATTGATGGAGCTGAAAACTGCAACACGAGAACTTCGTGAAGCATGCACAAGTATCAACAGCCGACTTGACCAAGCAGAAGAAAGGATATCAGAGGTCGAAGATCAACTCAATGAAATAAAACGGGAAGGCAAGACTGGAGAAAAAAGGGTAAAAAGGAACGAACAAAGTCTCCA
>NW_022440826.1:0-6398 GCF_009761245.1 Sapajus apella
CGTTTTTGTTTTAGAGCAAGGCATTTCTCATTAGAGCCTATAGTCTCATTCTCTCTAGACTATCCAAACGCAGCTTTTAGAAGAAAAGTGTTTCTAACAAGCTGAAGCTAAACATAGATGCAACTTCCTAAGGTGAGCGAACACAAAGCAAAGCAGTTTGAACTAGACGTTTCTGCTGTGTTTCTAAGGCAGTGTTACTTCTAGTTCTGATGTGCCTGTATGCTGGTGGAAATATCTGTTTCCAGATTCTCCAAAGAAAAGATTTCTGAACTGCTGCAGACACACATCAGCTTAACTCTGTAAACTGATTATACAGCTTGACAACCATTCTGCTATATAGCTGTGTTTTTCTTTTAGAGCAAGATATTTCTCATTACAGCCTATAGTCTCAGTCACTCTGGAATATACAATCGCAGATTTTAGAAGAAACGTGTTTGTAACTCACTGAATCGAAACACAGATGCAACTTCCTTAGGTGAGGGAACACAAAGCAGAGCAGTTTGAACTCGACGTCTCTCCTGTGTTTTAAAGATAGTCTTACTGCTAGTTCTCATATGACTGTACACGGATGGAAATATCTGTTTCCAGATTCTCCAAAGAAAGGATTTCTGAACTGCTGCACACACACATCAGTTTAACTCTGTAAGTTGATTGTACAGCTTGACAACCATTCTGCTAGACAGCTGCGTTTTTATTTTAGAGAAAGATATTTCTCATTACAGCCTATAGTGTCAGTCACTCTGTAATTTCCAAAGGCAGCTTTGAGAAGAAACGTGTTTCTAACTCGCTTAATCTGAACATAGATGCAACTTCCGAAGGTGAGCGAACACAAAGCAGAGCAGTTTGAACTAGACGTTTCTCCCGTGTTTTAAACGCAGTCTTACTGCTAGTTCTTATATGCCTGTATACGTCTGGAAATATCTCCTTCCCTATTGTGCAAAGAAAGGATTTCTGAACTGCTGCACTTACACATCAGATTAACTCTGTAAGTTGATTGTACAGCTTAACAACCGTTTTGCTAGATAGCTGCGTTTTTATTTTAGACCAACATATTTCTCTTTACAGCCTATAGTCTCAGTCACTCTGGAATATCCAAACGCAGCTTTTAGAAGAAACGTGTTTCTTACTCGCTGAATCTAAACATAGATGCCACTTGCTAAGGTGAGCAAACACAAAGAAGAGCAGTTTGAACTCGACGTCTCTCTTGTGTTTTAAACGCAGTCTTACTGCTAGTTCTCATATGCCTGTATATGGATGGAAATATCTGTTTCCAGATTCTAAAAAGAAAAGATTTCTGAAATGCTGCACACACACATCAGTTAAGCTCTGTAACTTGATTTTAGAACTTGGCAAACATTCTGCTAGATAGCTGCGTTTTTCTGGTAGAGCAAGATATTTCTGATTACATCTTATAGTCTCTTTCACTAAGGAAAATCCAAACGCAGATTTCAGAAGAAACCGGTTTCTAAGTCGCTGAATCTCAACATTGATTGAAAGTCCTAAGGTGAGTGAATACAAAGCTGAGCAGTTTTAACGAGATGTTTCTCCTGTGTTTTAAAGGCAGTCTTACTGCGAGTTCTTATATGCCTGTGTATGTCTGGGAATATCTGTTTCCAGATTCTTGAAAGAAAGGACTTCTGAACTGCTGCACACACACATCAGTTTAACTCTGTAAGTTGATTGTTCAGATTGACAACCATTCTGCTAGATAGCTGCGTTTTTTGTTTTAGAGCAAGATATTTCTCATTGCAGCCAACAGTCTAAGTCATCTGTAATATCCAAACGCAGCTTTTGCAAGAAACGTGTTTCTAACTCGGTAAATCTAAACATAGAGCCAACTTCCTAAGCTGAGTGAACACAAAGCAGAGTAGTTTGAACTAGACGTTTCTCCTGTATTTTAAAGGCAGTCTTACTGCTTGTTCTCACATGCCGGCATATGGCTGGAAATATCTGTTTCCAGATTCTCCAAACAAAGCATTTCTGACCTCCTGCACAAGCACATCAGTTTAACTCTGTAAGTTGATTGTACAGCTTAACATCAATTCTGTTGGACAGCTGCGTTTTTGTTTTAGAGCAAGATATTTGCCATTACAGCCTATAGTCTCATTGACTCTAGAATATCCAAACGCAGCTGTTAGAAGAACCGTGTTTCTAACTCGCTCATTCTGAACATAGAGCCAGCTTCCTAAGGTGAACGAACACAAAGCAGAGCAGTTTGAAATAGGCGTTTCTCCTGGGTTTTAAACGTAGTCTTACTGCTTGTACTCCTATGCCTGAATATGACTGAAAATATCTGTTTCCATATTCTCCAAAGAAAGGATTTCTCAACTGCTGCACACACACTTCAGTTTAACTCTGTAAGTTGATTCTACTGTTTAACAACCATTCGGCTAGATAGCTGCGTTTTTGGTTTAGATTAATATATTTCTCATTACATCCTATAGTCTCAGTCACTCTGGATATCCAAACGCAGCTTTGAGAAGAAACGTGGTTCTAACTCGCTGAATCTAAATATAGATGCAACTTCCTAAGGTGAACGATCATAAAGCAGAGGAGTTTGAACTAGTCGTCTCTCCTGTGTTTTAAACGCATTCTTACTGCTCGTTCCGGTATTCTTGTAAATGGCTGGAAATACCGGTTTCCAGATTGTCCAAAGAAAGGATTTCTGAACTGCTGCACTTACACATCAGTTTAACTCTGTAAGTTGATTGTACAGCTTAACAACCATTCTGCTAGATAGGTGCGTTTTTGTTTTAGACCAACATATTTCTCTTTACAGCCTATAGTGTCAGTCACTCTGGAATATCCAAACGTAGCTTTTAGAAGAAACGTTTTTGTACCTCGCTTAATCTAAACATAGACGCCACCTGCTTAGGTGAGCAAACACAAAGCAGAGCAGTATGAAATAGAAGTTTCCCCTGTGTTTCAATCGCAGTCTCACTTCTCGTTCTCATATGCCTGTATATGGCTTAAAATACCAGATTCTCCAAAGAAAACATTTCTTAACTGCTGAACACACCAATCACTTTAACTCTGTAAGTTGATTGTCCAGCTTCACATCCATTCTCCTAGATAGCTGCGTTTTTGTTTTAGAGCAAGATATTTCTCATTACAGCCTATAGTCTAATTCACTCTGGAATATCCAAACGCAGATTATAAAAGAAACGTGTTTCTAACTCACTGAATCTAAACATAGAGGAAACGTCCTAACGTGAACGAACACAAAGCAGAGCCGTTTGAAGTAGACGTTTCTCCTGTGTTTTAAATGCAGTCTTACTGCAAGTTCTTATATGCCTGTAAATGGCTGGAAATATCTGTTTCCAAATTCGCCAAAGAAAGGATTTCTGAACTGCTGCACACACAGATCACTTTAACTCTGTAAGTTGATTCTTCAGCTTAACAACCATTATGCTAGATATCACCGTTTCTGTTTTAGAGCAAGATATTTCTCAATACAGCCTATAGCCCCATTCACTCTGGAATATCCAAACGCAGCTTTAAGAAGAAACGTGTTTCTAACTCGCTGAATCTAAACATAGATGCAACTTCCTAACCTGAATGAACACCAAGTGGAGCAGTTTGAACTAGACGTTTCTCCTGTGTTTTAAACGTAGTCTTTACTGCTTTTACTCCTATGCCTGCATATGACTGAAAATATCTGTTTCCAGATTCTCCCAATAAAGGATTTCTCAACTGCTGCACACACACATCAGTTTAACTCTTTGAGTTGAATCTACAGCTTAACAACCATTCTGCTATATAGCTGTGTTTATGGTTTAGATCAATAGATTTCTCATTACAGCCTACAGTATCAGTCACACTGGAATATCCAAACGCAGCTTTTAGAAGAAACATGTTTCTAACTCGCTGAATCTCTACATTGATTGAAATTCCTAAGGTGAGCGAACACAAAGCTGAGCAGTTTGAACGAGAAGTTTCTCCTGTATTTTAAAGGCAGTCTTACTGCGAGTTCTGTTATGCCTTTATATGTCTGGGAATATCTGTTTCCAGATTCTTCAAAGAAACGATTTCTGAACTGCTGCACACACACATCAGTTTAACTCTGTAAGTTGATTGTACAGCTTGACCACCATTCTGCTAGATAGCTGCGTTTTTGTTTTAGAGCATTATATTTCTCATTGCAGCCTACAGTCTAAGTAATCTGTAATATCCAAACGCAGCTTTTACAAGAAACGTGTTTCTAACTCGCTAAATCTAAACATAGAGCCAACTTCCTAAGGTGAGTGAACACAAAACAGAGCAGTTTGAAAGAGATGTTTCTCCTGTGTTTTAAACGCAGTCTTACTTCCACTTCTTATATGCCTGCATATGGCTGGAAATATCTGTTTCCAGATTCTCCAAAGAAACGATTTCTGAACTGCTGCACACACACATCAGTTTAACTCTGTAAGTTGATTGTACAGCTAGGCAAACCTTCTGCTATATAGCTGCGTTTTTGTTTTAGAGCAAGATATTTCGGATTACATCTTATAGTCTCATTCACTAAGGAAAATCCAAACGCAGATCAGAAGAAACGTGTTTCTAACTCGCTGAATCTAAACAAAGATGCAATTTCCTAAGGTGAACGAACAGAAAGCGGAGCAGTTTGAACTAGACTTTTCTCCGAGTTTTAAACGCAGTCTTACGGCTAGTTATTATATGCCTGTACATGGCTGGAAATATCTGTTTCCAGGTTTTCCAAAGAAAGGATTTCTGAACTGCTGCACACACACATCAGTTTAACTCTGTAAGTTGAGTGTACAGCTTCACAACGATTCTGCTAGATAGCTGCGTTTTTGTTTTATTGCCAGATATTTCTCATTACAGCCTATAGTCTCATTCACTCTGGAATATCGAAACTCAGCTTTTAGAAGAAACGGTTTTCTGACTGGCTGTATCTAAACACAGATGCAACTTCCTAAGGTAAACGAACACAAAGCTGAGCAGTTTGAAATAGACGTTTCCGCTGTGTTTTAATCACAGTCTTACTTCTCGTTCTCATATGCCTGTATATGGCTTAAAATACCAGATTCTCCAAAGAAAAGATTTCTTAACTACTGCACACACCCATCACTTTAACTCTGTAAGTTGATTGTCCAGCTTCACAACCAATCTCGTAGATAGCTGCGTTTTTGTTTTAGAGCAAGGTATTTCTCATTAGAGCCTACAGTCTCATTCTCTCTAGACTATCCAAACGCAGCTTTTAGAAGAAAAGTGTTTCTAACAAGCTGAAGCTAAACATAGATGCAACTTCCTAAGGTGAGCGAACACAAAGCAAAGCATTTGAACTAGACGTTTCTACTGTGTTTTAAAGGCAGTGTTACTTCCAGTTCTGATGTGCCTGTATGCTGGTGGAAATATCTGTTTCCAGATTCTCCAAAGAAAAGATTTCTGAACTGCTGCGCACACACATCAGCTTAACTCTGTAAACTGATTATGCAGCTTGACAACCATTCTGCTATATAGCTGTGTTTTTCTTTTAGAGCAAGATATTTCTCATTACAGCCTATAGTCTCAGTCACTCTGGAATATACAAATGCAGATTTAAAAGAAACGTGTTTGTAACTCGCTGAATTGAAACACAGATGCAACTTCCTTAGGTGAGCGAACACAAAGCAGAGCAGTTTGAACACGAAGTCTCTCCTGTGTTTTAAAGAGAGTCTTACCGCTAGTTCTCATATGCCTGTATATGGATGGAAATATCTGTTTCCAGATTCTCCAAAGAAAGGATTTCTGAACTGCTGCACACACACGTCAGTTTAACTCTGTTAGTTGACTGTACGGCTTGACAACCATTCTACTACATAGCTGCGTTTATCTTTTAGAGCAAGATATTTCTCATTACAGCTTACAGTCTCATTCACTCTGGAATATCCAAACTCAGCTTTTAGAAGAAACGGTTTTCTAACTCTCTGAATCTAAACATAGATGCAACTTCCTAAGGTGAGTGATCACAAAACAGAGCAGTTTGAAAGAGGTGTTTCTCCTGTGTTTTAAATGCAGTCCTACTGCCACTTCTTATATGCCTGCGTAAGGCTTTAAATGTCTGTTTCCAGATTCTCCAAAGAAACGATTTCTGAACTGCTGCACACACACATCAGTTTAACTCTGTAAGTTGATTGTACAGATTGACAACCATTCTGCTAGATAGCTGGGTTTTTGTTTTAGAGCAAGATATTTTTCTTTGCATCCTATAGTCTAATTCACTCTGGAATATCCAAACGCAGATTATAAAAGAAAAGTGTTTCTAACTCGCTGAATCTAAACATAGAGGAAACGTTGTAAGGTGAACGAAAACAAAGCAGAGCAGTTTGAAATAGACGTATCTCCTGTGTTTTAAATGCAGTCTTACTGCAAGTTCTTATATGCCTGTAAATGGCTGGAAATATCTGTTTCCA
>NW_022440827.1:0-6397 GCF_009761245.1 Sapajus apella
AACATTTCCAATGGTGTGTAAAAAGTTTGGAAGGACCTTCATGAGGTTTTCTTTAACCTGTATTTTCCTGGTCAGAGGCTTCGTATCAGCAGCCTGCACCCGCAGCCCTTCCTCCCGCATCCGCAGCCCTTCCTCCCCAACCCGCAGCCCTTCCTCCCCAACCCGGGGCCCTTCCTCCCCCACCCGTGGCCCTTCCTCCCCCACCTGCGGCTCTTCCTCCCCAACCTGCGGCTCTTCCTCCCCAACCTGCGGCTCTTCCTCCCCCACCCGCGGCTCTTCCTCTTGCACCTGCAGCTCTTCTTCTTGCACAGCCATCATGGACTGCAGAGCAGAAAGTTCCAACTGTGAATAGAGGAAACAATAGCTGCCATGTTTACATTTTAACACGGAGGCAAATGCTTTCGCATATCACATCAGTATCAGCCAGTAATGCAAGAGAAAACGAGATAAGAACAGGGCTCTACAGGATCAAATAAAAAATCCATGCAGTATAGTAACAAACAATGTTTTATGGGAAGATGTAATAGTTGTTTTTAATGACATCTTCCACCATAACTGACACCATAAAACACATCAAATTTGTTTAATAAGCTTATTATGATACTGAAAAAGAATGGTGACCATTAGCAGAAGCAAGAAGAGATGAAGTTTTTATGCAAGTACTTCAGCTAATAGAGGAAAAAATGATAGCATTAGGATATCTCCATTTTGCAACCCTTAATGAATTAATGGATTAGGCATCAAACCACAAAAGCTGCTAACATCACGAGATCACCAAACAGTACATGCCTCCAGATGGAAGAACATGCCACCACCTCTGAGGAATCCTGCCAAAAGCTAGCACTACATGCCCTCAACTTTCAGTGTTCTCAACAGAACAGTTTTGAACTGTGTTAATGTTTCATTCTTAATATGTAAGTCACCTTGACAATTAATGGGAAATAGAAAACCTAAAATTCAATCCTAATATAAATAAATGAAACTATATAGTAAATAGATAATAAAACCACCCAAAAGATAAGACAAATTAATCCAAATAATTTTTGAACTCACTAACTGAACACTGTCAGTGCAAAATACCCTAAGGATAAAAAGAATTACAAAAATACCTTAAGGATAAAAAGAATTACAAAAAAATATAAACATTACATAATACATTTACTGTTCATAGTGGTATTTATGTAGTGATTCAGGAACTACTTTTGCATATTATAGTATCCTGCAAATGTGTAAATCTTTTGAAATATATTGATGTTATAAGTAACCAGGGCTCTGAAGGAGATACAAATATGAAATGAAGGAAAAAAGAACTATATTGTTAAATTAGAATTACAGAACTCAGTATCAAATCTTCATATGTATACAAATACACACATATATTCTTAAAAATATTCACTGCTAGCTCTGTTCACTTAAAAGGGCCTAGAAGCAAAAGGTATCCATGTAGCAATAAAGACATCTTGTGCCCAGATCACAGTTTGTCAATGCCATTACCCACCAGAAGGAACCAGGGAGCTCTTTAGGATAATGGCTGATTCGGAGACTGAGGCAGTTAAAGTAAAAGGTACTCGTAGAACACCTTACTGTGCTAGAAACTATTAAAGTGCAAAAAACAAAAACAAAACAAACGAAAAAAACTGATGGGGATATGGCAAAGGGTCAGAGAAATAGCTTGATGAGGTTCCCACTGACTGAATCTGGGTTAATTTGAGGAGTAAAGGAAATCATTATTGAAATCAATAATATAATGATTTTTTAAAATCCATATTGATAAAAACAAATGGGGTACAGAGATAGGGAAAGGACAGTTCTTCTTTATAAAATAATATCCACAAAGAAATAAAGAAGAAATTTTTTTTTTTTTTTTTAAGATGGGGTTTCACCATGATGGCCAGGCTGGTCTTGAGCTCCTGACCTCAGGTGATCCACCCACCTCAGCCTCCCAAAGTGCTAGGATTACAGGCGTGAAACACCACACCCGGCTTAAATAAGAAATTTTGCAAACAGAAAATCATAATTTTTTTCTGAGACTGAGTCTCATTCTGTCGCCAAGGCTGGTGTGCAGTGGGGCAACCTTTCTGCCTCCCGGATTCAAGCAGTTCTCCTGCCTCAGCCTCCTGCATAGCTGGGATTACAGGCACGTTCTACCATGCCCGACTAATTTCTGTATTTTTAGTAGAGATGTAGCTTTATCATGTTGCCCGGTCTGGCCTCAAACTCCTGAGCTCAAGTGATCCACTCTCCTGGGCCTCCCAAAGTGCTGGGATTAAAGGCATGAGCCATCATGCCCAGCCCTGAAAAATCACTATTTTTAAGCTACCAATATAAGAGTTGGTTCAAGCAAGGCTCAAATGATACTACAGCCACTGAGTGAATGATTGCCGGAAAACAGAACTGTCAACATCTCAAATTCAGCCAGCAGATGACTTACATATAAAGGGGAAAATGAACCTTTTGTAATGGACAGATTTAGCAGCTACAACCATAACCTCATGACTAAATTTCATATCACCAAGGATGATACAAACTGATTACCATGCACTGATGTGATGCACTAAGAAAGATGTCATCCAGGCTCACACCTGTAATCCCAGCACTTTGGGAGGCTGAGACAGGTGGATCATTTGAGGCTAGGAGTTCTAAACCAGCCTGGCCAACACGGTGAAATCCCATCTCTAAAAACACAAAACAAAACAAAACAAAAACAAACTAGCCAAGTATGGTGACGCATGCCTGTAGTTCTAGCTCCACTTTGGGAGGCTGAGGTGGGAAGATCCCTTGAACCCGGGAAGCAGAGGTTGCATTGAGCTGAGATTTCACCACTGCAATCCAGCCTGGGCAATGACAGATTCTGTCACACACAAAAAAAAAAACAAAAAGAGACAGAGAGAGAGATAAGAAAAGAAATGGGGTTGGGTGGTGAGGGGAGGGGAAGGGAAAAGTCATCCATATGGTATTCCTGCCAAAAATGTTTAACTGGAACCTAATCACAAGAAAACAATCATGGCTAAATTAAGGAATAGTCACAGTCCTGAATTCTTCAGAAATGCCAGTCTCGCCAAAAAGAAATAAAAGCTCAACAATTGTTCTAGATTAGAGACTCAGAGACATGACAACTAAGCACAATGCATAACCCCTGGGATGGCAGAAACCAAAATAGCTATACAGAACATTATTGGGACAATAGGAACTCTGAATGTGGATTGTGTATTAGACACTAAGCTTCTATCAAGGTTAAATTTTCCGAGTGTGATAATTGTATTGCAGCTATGTAGGAGAATGCTCTTGTTCTGAGGAAATGCTGATGTATGCAGCATAAAGTGTCATGATTTCTGTCAGTAATTTTCCAATGGTTCAGAAAATACATTACATCCACATATATGTGTGTACATACAAAGAAATAAGGCAATTGTGGCAGAATGTTAATAATTCTGAATAAAAATGTATATGAGTCTTCACTATGCTATTCTTGCCCTTTTTCTGTAGGTTTGAAATTTCCAAAATACAAAATTTAGAGAAAAGTACACTTTTTAAAAAAGGCATATAAAGAATTAATAAAACAAATCCAACATTATTTTACTCTTTGATTAGTATAACGTTTTCAAACTAGAGAATTGGCAAATGACTCAATGTACACTGCCTACCCTTCCTAAGAGTTTAATGTAGGTGATGTCAAGTTATAGCGAGTGGCCCCAGACTTGAAAGATACCCAGGAAAAGCTGTCAGCACATGGCCTTGCTGTGCAGGATTAGAACCACTACCTCCTGCATTTCTGAATCCCTGCAAAACTACCTGAAAAGGAGAATAAGGACAGACTTTCTCTGGGCCAAATTGTGACCCCAAAGCAACAACCTCAACTCAACATAAGGTAAGGACAGTTCGTCAGCCTTTCAGAGGAATTCCAAACTTATTTTTTCCACTAAGGTAAGAAAAGAAAAGAGTCTTAGCCAAACCTATCAATACAAAGATTAACAGAAAACAAAGTCCCTGAATGAAATGAAATTTCATACTTACCTAATGTGGATCTGGGTATGCTGGCATCTTCTTTGGCAGTCAATGAAGTACTATCATCTATGGAAGGTATCTGCACTGAACTCTAAAAAACTGGGGGACTTAGGAAGATGCAGGAACTATGACCACAATGACAGCACTGAGAATATTCTCACAATTTTGTATTAAAATTATCAAACTTACACCTCAAATGTAAAAAGGAAACACATTCCGCATGAATTATCTAAGTCTATAGTTCTTACTTGATCAGTCTGTTCTCCAAGAGGAGGGCCAATGGCGGGAACTTCAGCTCATTGGTTAGAGATGGGTGCTTGGGACATCATGGAGTCTCTCCCTTCCAAATAACTGACACAGTAATTCTGAATTTCTTTCCATTAAGGTTTGCACCATCTCTGCAGCAACCTAGTAAGAGGAAATCACAAATAACATTAGAAAGATATTCTAGTAAAACAAAATTTTTTTTCATTTTTTTTGGAAAACAAATTTTTTTTCTGATATTATTTCTTCAAAGTCAACCATTTGTAAAATTAAGCAAACAAACAAACAAAACAGTGGGTTCTTAGGAAACAGTTTTCCTGCTTTCAGTTTACAGGGAAAAACGCAGTTAAGGTGAATGGAAAAAGTCTCATAGGTAGAACATTGGAGAAAAAACTGAATTTAACACATTTGTAACAGGTAAGAGAAAGAGAATCTGAAATAGGTTCTGCTAGAACTATCAGGCTAAGATTCTGGAATTAAGATAACAGTTGTCTTTCTTCCTGGACAGCTGTTTCTTAGGACTGGATTGCTCTTCAAGCATTTGTGTGGTTCACTACCTTCAGTCTTTGCCAAATGACACCTTATCAAGTTGGCCTTCCCCACACATCCTATCCAAAACAGCAATCTCGTTGGCCAAAGGGTACAAGCTTTTGGGTACACAGTGAATATGTTTTGGGAATCTGATGTATAGCATGGTGACTTTAGTTAATAATACTGCATTATTTACTTGAGTTAATAATTCTATATTATTTACTTGTAATTTGCTAAGAGAGTAGATCTTCAGTGTCTTCACCACAGATGCATGAAATCTGTAGTCAAGGACGTGTTAATTTGATTGTAGGAATCATTTCACAATGTATACAGATATCAAAACATCATGTTGCACACCTTGAATATAGACAGTATTTGCAATTATACCTCAATAAAGCTGGGGAAAAAACTTTAAAGGACCCAGCAATCTCTTCTCTATTCCCAATATCCCTTACTGTGCTAAATATTTTTTTTTTAAAGCACTCATCATTATCTGATATGCAGCTCTCTCTGCTTCCCCTACATGGAATGTAAGTTTCCTAAAGGCAACCTCGTGCTGAATCTCAAGCACCCGGTACAGTGTCTGGCACATCACAGGCACTCACTACATATTTACTGAATGAGTCCATTACACACATTAAACATTTTTATCAGACCACATGATCAGGGGAATCTCAATATCAAAATCACCAAACTCAGTTTCATTTCAAATCCCAGTTTTCTAAGACAGATGATGACCCAATAAGGGAAACAGCTAGAACTTCTGTAACGATCAATGCACAGAAAGTCTGCAGTTAAACAGAAAATCTGGAAATAATAAATTGATATTAAAATTACTGAGGGTATAAGACGATGAATCGTAACACTGTCTCTGAGGAAAAGTACTGTTGTTTTAAGTGAGAGGCTGAGCTCATTTCAAAGGGAAATAGATTTTTTTTTTAATTTGTTAATTGTTTATTTATCAAGAGAAACTATTTCTTAGTCCACATATTCAGGTGTCATAGTTCAGGTACCCGAGTCAGTGACAAACCTCTAGGTAATTGAACCTGAAGAAATTCTTTCTATTCCAAGATCACGTTATACCACGAAAGATACCGGCTTTTCTCATCTCCTCAAAATCTTTCTCAGGACTGTAATTTTTGTAGAAATCTGCGTATGCCTTCTTTCTTGGTTCAGCCACACCAAACTTAAGAGAACTGCAACCCCCAGGGATACTAGGAATGCTTCAACCATACGAATTCGCAGACACCTGGCCAGAAGGCCACGCATCTCAGGTTTTGCCAAAACTTCAGAAGCCATTTTTTTTAAGTTAAGCAATTATTTTATTTCCTTGGCCTGATGGCATTGACTTCATTATACAAGAACTTGCAGCTGACAAAACTGACACACAGATATCGCCCAAGAGGAAGGACCCTTTTCATTAGCAGAGATGAATGGAAATGTCATGTCTGAATGCAATTCCTGCTCCCCACTCCCACCCCACAAAATCCCAAAAGTGAAAACAAATCAATAAAATCCCCAAGATTTACTAAAAGTCATCCCTCGAAACCTAACTAGCAGCTGCAGTGGATGATAACCAAGGAAGGAAGCAGCTGGT
>NW_022440828.1:0-6391 GCF_009761245.1 Sapajus apella
GTGTCCCTCTCCCTAAAAATATTTCATAATACCCTATGGCCATCTTCCCATATTTTGTTAGCCATTGTAGAATTTCTGCCCTTCTTCTGTAATCATTCAGTGGTTATTTGAAACTGGAAAAGGAAACACAATGATTTATTTTAGAATACTTAGACCAAAACTCAAGTTCTATATCCACATCCAGGAAATAGGTATGTGAAAGGAAATTAAATTTGGGGACCCCAGATTCATTTAGCCAAAGGAAAAACTCAAGCTGGATACTGGGTCATGCATACCCGTTCCCTGCTTTTGGTTTCTAGATAAGATGGCTACAGGATGAAAAGCTATATGCCTCCCCAATATTTTGCTTACTAAGAAGTTCCTGGTACGCTGATAAAATGCAAATTGATGGCTTATCTTTTTTTTTTTTTTTTTTTTTTGAGAGAGGCTTGCTTAGTCACCAGGTGCTAGGCTGGAGTGCAGTGGCATGATCTCGGCTCACTGCAACCTCCGCCTCCTGGGTTCAAGCAATTCTCCTGCCTCAGCCTCCTGAGTAGCTGGGATTACAGGCGCATGCCACCACAGCCAGCTAATTTTTGTATTTTTAGTGGAAACGGGGTTTCACCATTTTGCCCAGGTTGGTCTAGGTCTCTTGACCTCCTGATTCACCCACCTCAGCCTCCCAAGGTGCTGGGATTACAGGTGTGAGCCACTGCACCCGGCAGATGGCTAATCTTTACAGGAGCAATCACCCTGGCCCACCAGACACAAATGCAAGTCTGATTGGTCCCCTATCCCATTTTGTTTGTGTTATCTTATGTAAAATGCAGATTTTCTACACTCTTTGTGCCCCTTTTGTTTATGTAAAACTGTGTGCTGCTCGATATCCCACCCTTTCCCCTTTAAATTTGGAGCTGTCAGCATCATCTTCAGAGAAAGGCTGTCTTTCCGGCACATTTTTTGTTTGTTTGTTTTTTGTTTTTTTGAGATAGAGTTTCACTCCATCGCCAACTGACAGGCTGGAGTTCAGTGGCGCGATCTCAGCTCACTGCGACCTCCGCCTCCTGGGTTCAAGCAATTCTCCTGCCTCAGCCTCCTGAGTAACTGGGATTACAGGTGCACACCACCACGCCCAGCTAATTTTTGTATTTTTAGTAGAGACGGGGTTTTGCCATGTTGTCCAGGATGGTCTCAAGCTCCTGACCTTGTGATCTGCCCACCTAGGCCTCCCAAAGTGCTGGGATTACAGGCAAGAGCCACCGCTCCCAGCCTCAGGCACATTCTTAACTTTGGCAAATAAATCCCCTGAAATATTGAGACTTTTATCATCACTTTCTTTGATTGACAGGTACTTGAATAGATTTGTATTGTGTTACAGACAGGAACTAGGAATAGAAGGGATAGTGAGGCAACTAGTCAGTAACGTCTGCTATAAAGCCTGAAGGATGAATATTTCATCCTTATGTGTGAGTTTTTCATTTTTGCTACAGAAGAAATCGTTTGTTCTGCTTTAATTAACACCCTAAAGTAAAGAACATACAACTATCACGTATCACCACATGTTCAGAAGCTTTTCACCAACCCAGGCCCTCAAATGATGTGTTGTTCTTTCTTCCTCAGGAAGATGAATTCTGGATTCTTGCAAGCCTTCCAGAGGGCACTCACCTGCCCCATCTGCATGAACTACTTCATAGACCCAGTCACCATAGACTGTGGGCACAGCTTTTGCAGGCCCTGTTTATACATCAGCTGGCCAAACTTCCCAGTTCTTGCTAAGTGCTCTGAGTGCAAGAAGACAACATGGCAGAGAAACCTCAAAACTGACATTCGTGTGAAGAAGATGGCTTCCCTTCTCAGAAAAGTCAGTCTCCAGCAGTTCCTGAGCGCTGAGGAGCAAATGTGTGGGGCTCACAGGGAGACAAAGAAGATGTTCTGTGAAGTGGACAAGAGCCTGCTCTGTTTGCTGTGCTCCAACTCTCAGGAACACCAAGATCACAGACATTGTCCCATTGAATGGGCTGCTGAGGAATGCCGGGTAAGTATGCCTCTGAAGATCAATTTCTGTAAAGGATACATAATATTCCTGTGAGTATATTTTCTTGGTGATTAGAGGAAGCCATCTCTGAGTCCCTTAAGCATCTCTGTTTTAAAGTTTCCTAGCTCCAGACTTCAGAGTTTTGACAAACATGAAGGGGAAACAAAGGAAACAGTTTTCCCTGGGACTGACTTGTCTTTCATTCTGGGCTCCCTCCCTATGTCAGGGTCGAATATTACTTTGTCGTCTGCACTTGTGCTGCAATTTATGGCTCTTTTGCAGGAGAAGCTCATAAAGAAAATGCAGTCTTTATGGGAAAAAGCTTGTGAAAATTACAGAAACCTGAACATGGAAACCAGCAGAACCAGATGCTGGAAGGTTAGTGCCGTATATACTCTACTCTACTCTCTCCAGGAACTTACGGTGGCCAAATGGGTGACCTTTAAAAAACAGGAACATGATCTCAAACCACAATGTTTCTGGGATTCAATAACAAAGAAAGGAACAATTGAGAAAAAGTGGTCTACTTTCTTACATAGTATGACTCGTAGGTAGAAATCCTAACCAAACCACAGATGTTACCCAAAGCATGCTCATCTATATCTACACAACCTATAGCAATACACCAACAAATACAAGAAACAGGGTTGTCTCACAGCTGCCATCTGTGCTGCTTGAATAAATGCTGGGTAAAAGAGTTATTTGGCATTCATGGAACGTTCACATGAACCTTCTGAGGCTGGGTCAGCATTAATATGAACGGTGGTGGGCAAGTAGTATTTGGAAATGTGTGGAAAACTTCAGGAGAAAAAACAACAGTTAAAATGTAGGGAAACAATGAAATCAAGTGTCTCAAATATTTAATGTTGAATAATACATAACATATGATGGGAAAAGTGGTGAGAAATGTGGATTTGTGTCTCGAGGGAGACATATAAACATTCCAGAAATATGAAAACTAATATCCAAATATAAGGAGAACTCCGAGGACTTAAAGAATTTTAGAAATGATTTTCTCTTTGTAAATGTTTATCTTGAGGATATGATATCTAGCATTTAAAATATTTCTTTCTTTCTTCTATACTACTAAATTTTCTAATTTAATATTTGACATAGACTAGGTACTAGGTACTAGTCTATGTCAAATATTAAATTTTTTAATTTAGTAATAAGAAAGAAAGCATCCTTACCCTGACATATCTTGACAAATGAGAGAGGCAAATGATCAACATGTACATATGTAAAATACATGATCTGTTAGATTGTGGTAGATTCTTTGGAAAATAATTATGGAGAGAAGTAGAAAAGAAAAAACAAATTGAGGGACTGGGAATGAGGATTTGTGTTTTAAATATGGTGGTTAGAAAAAGCCTCACTGAAAACTTTACATTGAAACAAAATCTTGAAGAGGAAGGCAAACAGGAGGTTATACATATAGAAGAATATATATGAAGGACATGATAGTGTGTATGTATGTATATACTGTGTGTATATATATATCTACCCATATATATATAACATATGTGTATGAAAAACAATTCTAGGTAGAGAATACAACATGTGAAATAATATTTCATTTGTGTTTAATTGAGGGTTGATGAAACCAAAAAAGTCTCTGTTGCAGGTTAGGGAGCATTTGCATGAGACTAAAGAAAGTCTTATTGGAATAGTTATGCTGGATGAAATGCATTGAATTGACAATGCTAATCTTAGGTCATTTTATTATTTTCCACATAACGAGTTTATATAACTTGTCCCAAATATCAGAAATATAAACAATAGTTTCCTATCTTGCCAATATAGCTCTAAATGTTAATTCTTAAGCAAGAACTGTGTTTCCTTTCCACAAATGTGTGCTGGAAGAGAATAATGCAATTCATTTTCATTTTAGAAAACATTTTAATCTGTATCAAATGAATGCAATTGGACACATACAACTATGTTAATCCTAATGCAGGGAAAGAGAAAAGGAATAACATTTTGTGAATTCTGAGAATTGGCAGGACTGACAGTTAAAATATTGGATGTTCAGGAAACAAAGAGGAATCAGTGAGATTCAATAGGATATGAAAAAGTAGATTTCTGTTTTGACTAATTTATTGCCACTGCAGGATTATGTGAGTTTAAGAATAGAAGCAATCAGAGCTGAATATCAGAAGATACCGTCATTTCTCCACGAAGAAGAGCAACATCATTTGGAGAGGCTGCAAAAGGACGGCGAGGACATTTCTCAGCAACTCAATGAAAGCAAAGCCAGAATGGAACAAAGGAGGGAGATGTTAAGAGGAATGTATGAGGAGCTAAGGGAAATGTGCCATAAACCAGATGTGGAGCTACTTCAGGTACTGATGGACCAGAAGGTATCAGGATGTTGAACATTCACATGCATAGGTGTTTTTCCTCTCTCTTGAATTCTATCTCCCCCTTAATTTCCATGATTTGTTTCCAAAAACACATTTTTGTAACTAATACCACTTTTTTAGGAGAGTATAAATCCTCCAAGAGAGGATTATTATACCAGACCAAAGGTTCCTGTGCTTTACCACCAACAACAAAACTTTGTGGAATGGTCAAAGCAACAGCCCAAGAAACATTCTCCATCTTAAGTCAATAGTATATTGTGGGTTTTTGAAAATGTATAAAATAAGAAGTGATTCATTGACATTCAGATTAACTTGTAGACATGACATGATAGAGAGATTTGGGAATCTAGTATCACATTGCTATTACTTTTGGGTCCACTCACTTTGGTAATAGGGCCTAGGGAAGATGACTGAGTAGGCTCTTCATGGTTGTGGAAGAACATAGAGACTTTCTGGGCACCTTCTCCCTTCACTTGTATAGAGACTGTCTTCAAGACTCAGACTTTAACGGTACATTAATTTATGACAATATAACAATCTGGGGTTTTTAATAAGAAAAACAATAGAAAATATTTTCCAGAAGGAAAGATGGTAGGAAAATAATATCTTGAAAAAATGCCTCCAAATCTGACATTGAACATAGTGGAAGATACATCTTGTGAAAATAACTAAGTCTTTATATATTTTTTAACAGGCTTTTGGAGACATATTACACAGGTGAGTGTGTACTTGGATTTCAGCAGATGTTATTTTAATTTCCAGAAATACCAAGCAGGATTTACTATACTGAAGGGACAAATGATTCGGGTATTGAAACTTTTTTTTCTGGTTCTGCTCTCCCCTCTGCTACCCTATGCAGCCATCTGTTTTGTTGTCATACTCAGTGATTTTATTAGGCAGGTACAAATAGAGTACTGCAAAAAAGGGAAGGAAGGAAGGGAGGAAGGGAGGGAGGGAGGGAGGGAGGGAGGGGAGGGAAACCTTTCTATCCAATTTCCTTTTTGTTGCTCAAAATCCTGCATAGTTGAAGGAGGAATATTAAGTTTTATAGTTGGCAAGAACGTCAACCAGGGGATGTTGGAGAAAATAGTGAAAAGTATCTTAGCAGTGAAAAGTGTCGACAGTTTCTTGTTTACATATATCGTGAAAATATATATATATATATACACGCACACACACACACACACACACACACACGCATATATGTTTCTAAAAAATAGATTAACTGTCAGAATGTTAGAACTGAGTAGGCTTCTAGGGAAGCTCAGCTATAAAAGACAGAAGACAGATTTTCCTGGCTGGAGCAAGTTTCAACACCTTGACAGTGAGAAGGAAGCAACAGACGCAGCAGTCTTCAAATAACCTGCTTTTTCAGACAGAGTTTTTGGGGGATCCTGACGAGGTTTGGAAATCAGAATTTTATTTTTGAACATTCTCATGGTTTTAAGACTAAGGATACTTACTGATTTGGGGCTATAAGAACAGAGATCAGATTGAATTCTGACTCAGACCTCTCCATTATGATTGGAAATCAGGAACTGTGAATAAGAATAAATTTGAAAAAAAAAGTGATAATTTTTGAATTAGCAAATATGTAGATTAAAAGGATTCTCATGAAATGTATTTTAAATAAAAGTAGTGATTTTTATTTTGTATTTACTTTTTGGCTGTAGATGTTGTAATTGCATCTTTCTCTTGCAGGAGTGAGTCCGTGCTGCTGCACATGCCCCAGCCTGTGAATCCAGAGCTCAGTGCAGAGCCCATCACTGGACTGAGGGTCAGGCTCAACCAATTCCTAGGTGAGTGTCAGCCCATTGGTAGAACTCCCTGTATCTGTTTTTACTTGTTAGCATCACATGGGTGCTATTTTACCCTTCATCAAATGTTGGACTTCTTTTCAGAAGTGCATGAATGATATGACTCTGCAACCCTTTCATATCTCTGTGTTTACAATTCAACTTATAACATGAAGAGTAAAAGATAGTAAAAATTAAATATGTTCTGGAATCATATG
>NW_022440829.1:0-6390 GCF_009761245.1 Sapajus apella
GCTTTTCTTTTTTTTTTTTTTTTTGCCCTGGAATCTACTGTCCTGGTTCTCTGCTCAGTCCGCTTTTTAAACAGACGAATGGGCGACTTCCCATGGCTCCAATCGCCAGCCAAAAGGGCACCCGGACCGGTGTATTTTGTACAGAGAACCGCTGCTCCGGGACACCGACAAAGCAGCCGCTTGCAGCGTCGGCCGGCCGCGCTGGCCGAAACAGCCGCGCTGGTGACCCGTGGAGCTACTCTGCCTGGGAATTTCCTAGTCTGTGGGTAATAAAAATGCGGCGTCCACTCACCCTCTGCGCTTTCACTGGGAGCTGCAATCCTGAGCTGTTCCTAAACAGCCATCATGGATCCTCTCCACAGTATCTACTTTGTGTTTCTATATGAATTTGATTACTCTAGGTACTTCATATAAATGAAATCATACGGTATTTGTCTTTTTGTGACTGGTTTATTTCATTTAGCATAATGTTTTCAAGGCTCATCCATGGGGTAGCATGTGTCAGAATTAACTTCCTTTTAAAGCCTGAATAATATCCCCTTATATTAATACTTTATTTTGTTTATCCATTTATCCACTGATGGACATTTGGGTTAATTCCACCTTTTGGCTATTGCAAACAATGCTGCTATGAATATGGGTGTTCAAATATCTCTTTGAGACTCAGCTTCAGTTTTTCAGTATATATATTTAGAAATGGAATGGCAAGATCATATGGTAATTCTATTTTTAAATTGTTGATGAAATTGTACTGTTTTCCACAGTGGCTGCACCATTTTACATTCTCACCAACAGTGCACAAGGGTTCCAGTTTCTCCACATTCTCGCCAACTCTTGTTATTTCTGTTTTTTTTTTGTTTGTTTGTTTAATAGTAGCTATCCTGATGGATATGATGTGATATCTCAGTGTAAAATTATGTTATTTTTGAATTACAAAGGTAATAAGTGACTACATTCTCATTATACATCATTTGAACAATAGAAATACATCTGGAGCCTTATTTGTCCACTACCGAATCCCATTCTGAGAGGTGACCATGCATTCAGTACATACTTATGTCAAGTATCTGTGATGGGCCTGATGCTCTTCTGGGCTGGGGACACAGCAGTGAACAACACAAGGTCCCTGCCGTTATGGCAAGTGGGAGGAGGAAACAAGCAATGAACGGACACACTGGTGACTACATCTGGGATGTTATCTTCAGGGCACTGCCCTTATGATCATGAATGATCATGGGTGGGTGGGGAGTTGAGTCAGTGCCCACAGACACAAGTACCTCCCATAAAACCTTCTCACTGGGTTGCTGATCCTTCAGGCCTGTGGGCACAGGGTCTAGGCCCTGTGAGCTTCTTGAGAGCGTATGCCAATGTTTCAAGCTGGAAAATAATTACTGGCTCTAAAATGCAAAAAGGAAGTCACAAAATAAAGAATACATGTTTAATTAGATGCTTACAAATGTTAACACACTAGCTTCATGAACTGCTAACTTTAGCATTCATATAACATTTCACACATTTGAAAGTAATCTGTGGATTTAATTTCCTCACTTCTCAAGAATTCTCAATTACGCACAGATTTTTGGGAAAAAACGTGAAGCAAATTGTGAATTAAATGAGTTACTCAGACAAATAATTTCAAAATCAAAATTAGAAAAATCTTTTTGCCTTTTCTTCCTCCCAAATTATTTTTAATGTCGATGGAAGTGAATTTTAATCTGCTTGCAATGGCAGCGTTTAGGGCTTAGTTCTAAGTTTGGTGCAGGGTTGGGTTGTCTAAAGATGGCCCCAGTGGGTTTTCACTAATACAACTGTGCAAGGCTGGGAACCATTGCCTCCTTGGACCCAACCATCTTTTCATGGAATGATTGTATGATTCCATTTTGGCAGTTTGCTGAGGCTGAGGAAGACGGGACCCTCAGAAGCAGTTTCAGGGGCCACTCTCAGGGAAAGGTTGAGGCAGAACACTGGTTGTGCCCATCTCACTGGACAGTCATGGCTAAGTCTGGTCTTGGAGACCGGCCCCAAACCTTAGCCTGCTCTGTGGCTTGTCCCTGACATGTTAAATGGTCTCCTGTTCTATTTTCATGACCAATTTCCCAATGCTGGCATTACTCAGAAGAGAACTCCCACTAGTCCAAGCTAACAGCTCTGCTAGGCAGTAGCTGAAATAACGCCTTTCCTTCTGACCTCAGATCTTCTGGGGATGTGGCTCTCTGCCTTCACCAGGAAGTTGACTGATGCTCTGTGTCCACATATGGAAGTGACTACTAGTGACCTCTCCACTTAGAAAGACATAAGTGGGTAAAAAGAAGCTTCTTATGTTCTGCCCCAAGTTATTCCATCTTGCCCAGGTCCCTTCAGTGAGGACACCTTTCTTTATCTTAAGCATTTCAATAGTTATACTTCTCAGTCTTCACACATCAAATTTGATTTTCTTTTATTTTTTATTTATTTAGTTAGTTTTTTGAGGCAGTATCTCATGCGGTTGCCCAGGCTGGAATACAGTGTTGCAATCATGGCTCATTGCTGCCTTGACCTCACTGGGGTCAGGCAATCCTCCCACCTCAGCCTCCAGAGTAGCTGGGACTACAGGGACACACCACCACACCTCAATAATTTTTGCATTTTTTTTTTTTTTTTTTTTTTTTGCAGAGGCAGGGTTTCGCCATATTGCTGAGGCTGGTCTTGAACTTGCAGCCTCAAGGAATCCTCTTGTCTCAGCCTCCCAAAATGTTAGGATTACAGGCATGAGCCACCTCGCCCAGCCCATATTTGATTTATAAAAAGAAAATGTTTCTCCTGAATAAATACCTATGTAGTAGAAGTGTAAAGAGTAACAAATTTAGCATAATCATTACCACCTCTTGGTAACAGTGGAGGGAAGGATATAGCACTGGGGAGGGGAGGCTTACTATATATTGATAATGAGTAATAGTTTAGATTGAGCTCTGGGGACACAGTGCTCATTATTATTCTATGTACCTTTTGCTATATCTGCAATATTTAATAATTTAAAAGAATTTACAATGGCCTACAATGGCCTATATGGTGGATAATTGTTTTTGTCATTCTTCAGTCTTGCAGAGTCTCTTCCAAATCTCCTTTCAACTAGTGGTTTTCCCTTTCTTTTGTGAACCTTTGCTAACATCCTTTGCCTTCTGCTCATTCCCTGAAACTTGATTGACATTCCACGTTCTAAATTTGACATCCATTCTTGCTAATAACGCTCTCTTGTTGGGTATTCCCCCACTATGTCTCTTTATCTCCTTGGAAACTGTGTAGTCTTAAAATATCTCAGTGTTCTTTACCTGCCACTTCTTCATTTACCACACAGAACCCTAGAATTTTGGAGCTAGACCCACCTGAAAAGCTGACTCCAAGCTTTTTATTATAATAGAAGAAAAACATGGAGGCTTGAAGATTAAACTTCATCTCCAGCAGTGGCAAAGCTGGGAATTGAAATGAGGCTAACTTCAGGTTTCCCATGAGATTGCAACCAGGATAGGCTCTTAGCTCCTGTCCCTGGAGATGCTGCAGAAGTGGGTGGGAGGTTGATGGGTTCTGGAATTGAACACAAAACAGAGGAAACCCTAAGGAGTTATATGGTTAGATGCCTCTGTGTGTGTGTGTGTGTGTGTGTGTGTGTGTGTGTGTGTGTGTGTGTATGAGTATGAGAGAGTGTGTATGTGTGTAATGTAAGTCTAAAGCAGAAGAGGAACTGATATTGTGGATGGAGGGTAGGGGATGTCAGACTGTTCATCTCTCTCCTTTATTTTGCCCTGGCAAGCCCCCAGCACACCTTGTTGCCACTGTATGGCAAAAAATCAGCATTAGCCCAGTGCCAACTTAATGCCAGTCAGAGCAGTGAGTTGAGAGGGGAGTAGCATTACAGTAGATACAAAGGCACTCCAGTGGGAGAAGGCTGACTATTCCCTTTTCCACAGATGCTGTGGACTGAATCGTGACCCCTCACCTCCACACTTTGTTTGTTAAAGTCCTAACCCAATATGACTGTATTTGGAGACAGGGTCTTTAGGAGGTAATTAAGGTTATATGAGGTCACAAATGTTGGCCCTGATCCCATAGGATTAGTGTCTTTATAAGACACCAGAGAGCTCGCTTGCTCCCTTTCTGTGTTCATGCAGACAGGAAAGGTCATGTAAGCACACAGTAAGAAGGCGGCCATCTGCAACCCGAGGGAGAGCCCTCCCCAGACACCAGTCCTGCCAGCACCTTGATCTTGGACTTCCCAGCCTCCAAAACAGTGAGAAATAAATGTCTGTTGTGGAAGCCACCCAGTCTGTGGTATTGTGTTATAGCAGCCTGAGCAGATGAATAGAATGGGGCAGGCAGTTGCAACAGAGTGAGGCAGCCCTTGGAAAAGAATAATGTCTGAGGAAGAAGTTCTGGAAGATTTGCTGAGGAAAAGTATTGCCTGGTTGGGGGAAGCAAAAGGGAAGTGGTTGCTTTCAGACTGCAACACCAGAGGCTCTCTCAATGGACATATGCATCGGCAGCCAATGTAGTTGGTAGTCCCAAGGACAAGAACTCATAAGGAAAAAGAATGGGATGTCTGAGGAGGGCAACGGTTATCTAAGAAAGATAATGGTACAAGCTGCATCAAAGGAAACAACCAATCAATTAATGGAATTGAAATTTGAAATAAGCATAACAAATATGCTTAAAGATATGAGAGATGATATCAGAAATTTGCAGCAGAAGCAAGCCCAAATGTTGTAGAACAAATTAGATGGACAACCTGAATATGAAGACTGAGTGAAATAAAGAACTTATTGGGTGTGGTGGCTCACGCCTGTAATCCCAGCACTTTGGGAGGCCAATGTGGGTGAATCATGAGGTCAAGAGATCGAGACCATTCTGGGCAACATGGTGAAACCCTGTTTCTACTAAAAATACAAAAATTGGTCAGGCATGGTGGCACGCGCCTGTAGTCCCAGTTACTTGGGAGGCTGAGTTAGAAGAATTGCCTGAACCTGGGAGGTGGAAGTTTCAGTGAGCCAAGATCGTGCCACTACACTCCAGCCTGAATGACAAGAGGGAAACTCCATATCAAAATAATAATAATTTTAAAAGTACTCAATAGATACCTTGAATGGCAGGATAATACTGACAAAGAGTGAGTGTAAGACCATGTTAGCAACTCTCCTAGAGACATCAGGAAGAGAAGAAAAATAAAAGCTCGGAAACAGAGGAGTGAGGTAAAAAACGTAAGATTTAAGTAGTAAGATGAATCTCATAAAAAGAAAATGGAGACAGATGCAACATTTAAATAAAAGTGACCAAGAATTTCCAAGAGAGACTTCAGATTCACCAAAAAAAAAAGCTCGTATCTAAGAAAACAAAACATCCTAGCCACACCTAGCCATATTATAGTGAAATGTAAGAATAGCAAAGACAAATAGAAAATTACTTTTTAATTCAGTTTTTTATTTTGGGCAGATAGTTGATTCTCACTGTTCAAAAGATTTGAAAAAGGTGTGTATAGTGAAAAGTCTAACTTTCGTCTCTTCTTTTATCCATCCATTTCCCACCCCTTCTCCATAGATAATCACTTTTATTACTTTTGGCATATTTTGCAGAGTTTCTTTATGCAAGTACAAGCAAACATGACTATATTCTCATGTTTTATTTCTTTCTATACAAAAAGTGGTATATAGAGACTGTTCTATATTTTTATTACTTTTTATTTTGTTAATATAAGGCATTTTTCCATATCAATGCACAATAGATGCTTTTAATTGCATAATTTTGCTTCGTTGTGTGGACAAACCACAACTGATGTAACTGGTCTCTTATTGATTGACATTTGGGCTGTTTCCAGTTTTGTTTTATTTTTTTGTAATAGATAGCCTTGTGTAAATAGCATTTTATGAATAGGCAGGTGTATTTGTAGGATACATTCCACAAAATAGGATTGGTGGGTCTATCCACTTGTTTTTCTGTTTCTGTGAACTGCCTGTGATATCCTTTGCCTATCCTTTGCCTATCAGTTTATGGAGTTTATTTACAAATCTATGTATTTTCCTTATAGATTAATAGGAGATTTGCAGGGAGAATAGCCTTTTGGACACAAAATGAGTTGCAAATATTTTTCCCAGTTTGTGTTTGGACTTATGCTGGTGGGTTTTTTTTGGTAGAATTTGTTTTTTTTTTTTTTTGGACAGGGTCTTGCTCTGTCATGTAGGCTCGAGTACAGTGCCATAATTATGGCTCACTGCAGCCTTAACCTCCCAGGCTCAAGTGATCCTTCCACCCCAGCCTCCAAACTAGCTAGGACTACAGGCATGTGCTATCTATCCTGGCTATTTTTTTCTGTTTTTTGTAGATATGGGGTGTCACTATGTTGCCCAGGCTGGTGGTCTCAAACTC
>NW_022440830.1:0-3083 GCF_009761245.1 Sapajus apella
CTCTGTTGCCCAGGCTGGAGTGCAATGGCACGATCTTGGCTCACTGCAACCTCCATCTCCCAGGTTCAAGCCACTCTCCTGCCTCAGCCTCCCAAGTAGCTGGGATTACAGGTGCATGCCACCATGACTGGCTAATTTTTTTTTTTTTTGAGATGGAGTCTCACACTGTTGCCCAGGCTGTAGTGCAGTGGCACAATCTCGGATCACTGCCATCTCTGCCTCCTGGGTTCAAGCAGTTCTCCTGCCTCAGCCTCCCAAGTAGCTGGGACTACAGGCATGCACCACCACGCCCAGCTAATTTTTTTGTGTTTTTAGTAGAGACAGTTTCACCATGTTGGCCAGGATGGTCTCAATCTCCTGACCTCATGATCTGCCTGCCTCGGCCTCCCAAAGTGTTGTGATTACAGGCGTGAGCCACCATGCCCAGCCTTAATTTTATTGTATTTTTAGTAGAGTTGGAGTTTTGCCATGTTGGCCAGGCTGGTCTCGAACTCCTGACCTCAGGCAATCCACCTGCCTTGGCCTCCCAAAGTGCTAGACTACCATGCCTGGCCCCCATCCTTATTTTCTTAGTCCTTTATCCCCAGGTTTTACCCCTTTAATCAGTCAGACAAACTCACCTCTTTTTTTTTAAACACAGGGTTTCACCACTTTGGTCAGGCTGGTCTTGAACTCCTGCCCTCAGGTGATCCGCCTGCCTTGGTCTCCAAAGTGCTTGGATTACAGGCATGAGCCACCCAAACTCACCTCTTAGCCCATGTACCCCTGCAACCTTTCCTTGGGCTCTTGAGGGTTTGTCAGGGTTGAGGGTTACCTCCTAGGCTTGGATCTGGCTTTGTGGGACCTCTGCTCCCTTCCCTCTACAGCTTCGTCTCAGTTCAGGATCTCAAGACTCACCAGCGCCTCCCATGCTGCAGCCACCTGTCCTGGAGCAGTAATGCATACCAGGCCTGGGTCCAAGAGGCTGGACCAAATGGGAACCCCCTCCCCCGAGAACAGCTGTTACTTTTAGGGACACTAACAGACCTATCAGGGGACTTGGAGCAAGAGTGCAGGAATGGAAGCCTCTATGTGAGAGATAACACTGGCATCCTGAGCTGTGAGGTAAGTGGAAGGTGGAGGGCAGATGCCTCAGATCCTCACAAGAATGGTGTCCAAGGGCCAAGGCAATTAAGTCTCTGATGAAACAAAAGGGGTGGTGGGTGGATGGTATGCTAGGATCCTGGTTAACCTTTGCTCTTCATCTTTTCTAGGTCATAGATCTGGACCTTTCTTGGTTGGGCCATCTTTTTCTGTTCCCTAGTTGGAGTTACCTCCCTCCTGCCAGGTGGAATTCCTCTGAGGAGGGGCATTTGGAGCTGTGGGATGCCCCTGTGCCAGTATTTCCTTTGACCATCAGTCCTGCTCCCCTCATGCCTATCCCTGTCCTCTACCCAGAGAGTGCTTCCCGCCTGCTCAGCCTCAGGTAATTTCCCCCTCTAGGCGTGACAGGAGCACTGTGAAATTGGAGGATGATGGTGGGTCAGTAGAGGGAGAGAAAGAAGGGCATTGATAGCAATATAGATGGAATGTTCCAAATCAAAGGAATGGTGGGCTTTGAATATTAAGAATGTAAAGAGGAGTTTCTCAAGGGATCTGTGCCTTATCTAACGTCAAGAGAATTTGGAGGTTTTTAGCATAATTGCTTTGGGCTATGAACATTTGGTATCACTACCAGGTTTTTCTTTACTGTGGAAGGGACAACATTTATAGGGAAAAAGAAGAGATACAAAGATGACTTTTTCTTCTTTCTTGTTTTTTGAGATGGAGTTATGCTCTTGTTGCCCAGGCTGGATTATATGGCACGATCTCAGCTCACTGCAACCTCCACCTTCCAGGGTCAAGTGATTCTTCTGCCTCAGCCTCCCAAGTAGCTGGGATTACAGGGCTTTTTCTTCCTTCTTAGAAACAAGCTTAGAGGTGTGCAGCGAAACCTGGCTGGGAATCTGGTTCAACTGAGTTCCCTGGTGAACAGTAAAGAGAAAGCTTACTTCATCCTGTCTCTTGGTAGTTCACACTCAGCTGTCACCCGCGTGTCCATCATTGTACAGGTGAGGATTAGGGTCATTTCAGCCATGGAAGTTCGGCAAGGGTGTTGGAACTTTCAATAGGAAAGATAACATCCTAGGAAGAACCACGTAGGAAAGGAGGACAGCTAGGGAGAGATGTTTTCTGGAACGGCGCTTTGGGAGAAGATTCCAGGAAATGTTTGTGCCTAGAGGTAGGGAACAGACTTTCCCGCTGTGCAGCTCACTTAAGCACACAGCTTTTAGATTGTATGTAACCTCTTAAAAAACTGCCACCCTCACTTTGTGTTTCCCCTGCATTAAGAAGATGACCAAACAAATCAGTCATCTTCATTGAATACAGACATTAAAAAAGAAAACAAACTTGGTACTTACTATTGACTCTTTTTGCATCTGGTACAATTTTATTTAATTTTTTAAATTTCAACTTTTATTTTAGATTCCTGGGGTACATGTGCAAGTTTATTAGCTGGGTATATTTTGTGATGCTGAGGTTTGGGGTATGACTGATCCCTTTACCCAGGTACTCAGCATAGTACCCAAGGTAAAAATTGTAAATCATTTATTTTTATTCTAACCATTGTTTCATGACATATAAGTATTGAATAATGTTTCTTTTTCTTTTCCTTTTTATAAAATTTTTAAAAATAGTCTGGGCGTGGTGGCTTATGCTTGTAATCCCAGCACTTTGGGAGGCCAAGGTGGGTGAACTCCGGAGGTCAGGAGTTCAAGACCAGCGTGGCCAAGATGGTGAAACCCTATCTCTATGAAAAATACAAAAAAAACAGCTGGGCCGGGCGCGGTGGCTCATGCCTGTAATCCCAGCACTTTGGGAGGCCGAGGCGGGTGGATCACGAGGTCAAGAGATCAAGACCATCCTGGTCAACATGGTGAAACCCCATCTCTACTAAAACTACAAAAAATTAGCTGGGCATGGTGGCGCGTGCCTGTAATCCCAGCTACTCAGGATGCTGAGGCAGGAGAATTGCCTGTACCCAGGAGGCGGAGGTTGCGGTG
>NW_022440830.1:3183-6390 GCF_009761245.1 Sapajus apella
AAAAAAAAAAAAAAAAAAAAACAGCTGGGCATGGTGGCAGGCGCCTGTAATCCCAGCTACTCAGGAGGCTGAGGCAGAGAATTGCTTGAACCCAGGAGGTGGAGGTTGCAGTGAGCCGAGATCACACCGCTGCACTCCAGCCTAGGCAACAGAGCGAAACTCTTGTCTCAAAAATAAAAAAATTAAATTAAAATACGTATTTTGTAGAAACAGGGTCTCACTATGTTGGAAAAGAGGGAACAGTTTATTGTTCTTCTGTTGACATCAGTCCCAATACTGGGTATGTATGTACTCAATACATACTGATTACAGGAATGAAAGTTGTTTGTGTGTTATAGGATGGGATAGGGCATACTTTTCTCAATAGAATATTTATGTATTTTGAAGGAAGTTTTAGGGATGGTTTGTATCTTGGGGATGGGGTTAGGAAATATTTGGCATCTCTTGTGAGAGAGGAGAGACTGAAAGTTTTGTACTGTAAGATTTAGTTGGGAGACATAGGGAAGATGGAAAGGTGAGGAAAGACTCACAGGGAGCAGATCTTTGAGTTCAAATTGTGAGGGAAAGGGACTCTGGCAGAGAGGCAGTGTTGGGGTCTCATGTACATTGCCACATTGCCTGTCTCTGCACAACCCAGGCCCCTGCCCAGCTGGTGTGGCACAAAGCCCTTCGGCCTGGTACAGCCTATGTGCTGACAGAGCTGCGAGTATCCAAGATCCGTGGTCGTCGTCACCGTGTTTGGATGACCAGTCCCTCCTCCCGTCTGTTGCTGCTGAAACCAGAATGTGTGCAGGAGCTGGAACCAGAGCTGGAAGGGCCCCTCTTAGAGGCTGACCCCAAGCCACTCACCATGCCCAGCAACTCCCAGGACAAGAAGGATCCAAAAGGTCTTGTCCGGGATTCTAGACTCCTGTCGTATTCGGTGAGCACAGGGAGAGATCCTAGAGCCTGAGGGGCCAGAAACATGGGTCTCCAAAGAGGAAAAAAGTAGTGGTCAACTGGACCTTGGCCTGTTTGCAGGGAGCAGTCACTGGTGTGTTGAATGAGCCCGCTGGCCTCTATGAGCTGGATGGGCAGCTGGGGCTCTGCCTTGCCTACCAGCAGTTCCGTGGCCTCAGGCGGGTGATGCGACCAGGAGTGTGTCTGGAGGTATGTGAGATCAGGGCTGATAACAAAAAGAGACCTCTGCAGCTTCCCTTACCTTCATGGGCTCCTTTTCTGCAGCAGGGTGGTTACTTCTGCAGAAAGTACAGAAATAAAAAGTGTGTTGGGGGGGCATTTTTGTTAAGGATAACATGGACAGAAGTTTAAATCAAAAAGGAGTAAAGTCTTGGGCCCTGTGAGGAGGGGTTGTGGCCAGACCATCTCCTTCACAGAAGGGCCTTCCATCTGGAGGAGGAGATGGCTAAAGCACAGTTGTGGGGCCCGGCTGACCTCAGGTGGCCTGGTGAGAAGCCTCAGCCGTATCTGTTCATCCAGTAGCCACCCAGCCCACAGCAAGACTGAGTGGAGCTCATGGGAGATGAAGGCTGACCGCAGTGGGAGCGGGTTGTAATGGAAAGCGAGGCCAGTCCATGTGGGAGAAATGGTTTTCCTTCTTCCTGGAACCCAGGCAGTGCCAAAGTGCAGTTAACTTTGCCTGGGGTCATTGAGTTGGGGGCTTCATCTCTGCTTTTCACTTTGTCTCCTTTTCCCCAGCTCCAAGATGTTCACCTGCTCCAGTCAGTGGGTGGGGGGACAAGAAGGCCAGTGCTAGCCCCCTGCCTCCGTGGTGCTGTTCTGCTTCAGCGCTTCTCTCGTCAGAAGCCTGGGACTCACTCATCTCGCCAAGCCTACGGGGCCTCCCTGTATGAGCAGCTGGTGTGGGAACGTCAGTTAGGACTTCCCCTCTACCTGTGGGCTACCAAGGCCCTAGAAGAGCTGGCCTGCAAGTGAGGAGGCTGAGGGCCAGGGTGGGGAGGCAGGGAGAGTAGCACCCTTCCTCAGCAAGGAAAGCAGGATTCTTGAAGAGACAGGGTCTTCCGGGGAAGTGACTGCACTGCTTTTCCTGGCCAAGGCTGTGTCCCCATGTGCTGAGACACCACCAGTTCCTGCAGCATTCCTCTCCTGGGAGCCCCAGCCTGGGACTGCAACTCCTGGCTCCCACCCTGGATCTTCTAGCTCCACCACGCAGCCCCATTCGGAATCCACACAATGAGATCCTTGAAGAGCCACATCACTGTCCCCTCCAGAAAGTATGAGGATGTGGGGGAAAGATGGTGGCAGAGCACTGGAGGACATCTGGGGCCCATGGGACACACACCTGATTTCTCTTCCCTCCCTGACAGTACACTCGGCTGCAGACTCCCTCCTCCTTCCCCACTCTGGCTACCTTGAAGGAGGAAGGACAGCGGAAGGCCTGGGCCTCCTTTGACCCTGAGGCCCTTCTGCCCCTCCCAGAGGCCTCCCACCTGCCCAGCTGCCAACTCAATCGCCGCCTGGCTTGGTCCTGGCTCTGTCTGCTACCCTCTGCCTTCTGCCCACCCCAGGTAAGGGGGATGCCAGCAGGGCTCAGGGGACTTCCTTTTTTTGTCATCCTTACTGCCACTACCCTAGTCTAGGTTATGTTTTTTTTTGTTTGTTTGTTTTTTGTTTTTTTTGTCATTTTGACTACACTAGCCTTCTAGGTAGACTACTTCATCTGTTCCTGGCCCTCTCCAATTCATTCTCCCTGCAGCAACTAGAAAGGGGGGATATGCCAGTAACAGTGGCTCATGCGTGAAAGCAGGAGGATCACTGGAGCCCAGGAGTTTGAGACCAGCCTGAGTAATATAAAGAGACCTTGTCACTACAAAAAATGTTTTTTAATTAGTCAGGTATGGTGGCATGTGCCTGTGGTCCCAGCTACTCAGAAGGCTGAGGTAGGATCGCTTGAGCCTGAGAGATCAAGGGTAGAGTGAGCCAAGATCATACCACTGCACTGCAGCCTGGGCAACAGAGCAAGACTCAGAAAAAAAAAAAAGTTAAAAAAAAAAGTGAAACTGGTCGGGTGCGGTGGCTCATGCCTGTAATCCCAGCACTTTGGGAGGCCAAGGCAGGTGGATCACAAGGTCAGGAGACCAAGACCATGCTGCCTAACACAGTGAAACCCATCTCTACTAAAAATACAAAAAATTAGTCTGACATGGTGGCACACACCTGTAGTCCCAGCTACTCGGGAGGCTGAGG
>NW_022440831.1:0-1901 GCF_009761245.1 Sapajus apella
TCTTTTCTCTTTCAATAACCAGTTCATGGTTTCACTTTCTTTACTATAAGAAAATGCTGGCTGGGCACGGTGACTTATGCCTGTAATCCCAGCACTTTGGGAAGCCGAGGCAGGGGGGGATCACTTCAGGTCAGGAGTTCAAGAGCAGCCTGACCAACACGGTGAAATGCGAGTCTAGCAAATAAATAAATAAATAAATAAAAATACAAAATTAGCTGGGCGAGGGCGTGGGTGCCTGCAATCCCAGCTACTCAGGAGGCTAAGGCAAGAAAATTGCTTGAACCCGGGAGGAGCAGGTTGCAGTCAGCCGAGATCTCGCCATTGCACTTCGGACTGGGCAACGGGAGCAAATCTTGGCCTCAAAAAGAAAAAAGAAAAGGAAAATAACAAGGAAAGGAAAAGAAGAAAATGCTTTCTTCCATCTGACACAAGCCGGAAGAAGAAAATGTCATTTATTTTCCTGGGAGGAGATTCATGCCCAGGTTGTCCACCAGTGGAGTCCTGCACCAGTTTTCCCTGACATAGTGTTCTAGGAATCTTCTCTTGCACACTGGCTTTTTCATGTCTCTTGGGCTTTGCCTTCTTGGGTCTCTGCCAAACAAGCCTTCTCTCCACATCTCACTATCATCCTCCTGCTTTATTTATTTACTTGTTTTATTGTTTGAGAAAGTGTCTGGTGTAGTCACACAGGCTGGAGTACAGTGTGCAGTCAATTTGAGCCTCAAATTCCTGGGCTCAAGCAAGCCTCCCATCTCAGCCTCCCCAGTAGGTAGGCATCGCCACACCCGGCTACGTTTTCAATTTGCGTGTGTGTGGCAGTCGGGGAGGGGGGCGCGGGGTAGAGACAGGGTCTCTCTATGTTGCCCAGGCTGGTCTCTAACTCCTGGGCTTCAGCAATCCTCCCATCTAAGCCTCCCAAAGTGCTGAGATTACAGGTATGGGCCACCACACATGCCCAGCCTCTACATCTACTTTATTTCTTGTTTATTTTGTTTTGAGACGGAGTCTCTCTCTGTTGCCCAGGTTGGAGTGTAGTGGTGCGATATAGCTAACCGCAACCTCTGTCTCCCGGGTTCAAGCAATTCTCCCCCTCAGCCTCCCGAGAAGCTGGGATTACAGGCACCCACCACCGTGTCTGGATGATCTTTTGTATTTTTAGTAGACGTGGGGTTTCACCATCTTGGCCAGGCAGGTCGTTAACTCCTGACCTCGTGATCCACCCGCCTCTGCCTCCCAAAGTTCTGGGATTACAAGGGTGAGGCCATGATGCCCAGCCTACTTTACTTTACTTTACTTTATTTAATTTATTTATTTATGAGACAGAGTTACTCCCCTCCCCGATCCCCCAGGCTGCAGTGCAGTGGTGCGATCTTGGGTTCACTGCAGTCTCCACCTCCCCATTTCAAGCAGTTTTCCTGCCTCAGCCTCCCGAGTAGCTGGGATTACAAACATGCAACACCACCCCCAGCTAATTTTTCTATTTTTAGTAGAGACAGCGTTTTGCCATGTTGGCCAAGCTGATCTGAAACTCCTGACCTCAAGGGATGCACTCGCCTCGGCCTCCAAAAGTGCTGGGATCACAGGCCTGAGCCACCACCACATTCCGCCCCAACCACTTGAGAAGGTTCAGCTGAGACATCTAGTCTGGAGCATTTTCCTTGACCCCACTGCCACCTCTGGGGAAGAGGCTGGCCAGTTTCTGTCTTCTGCCTCACATAGTCTCAGCATTGGATCAGATTCCAGCTACGGCCCTGGCAAACAGTCCAGGCAGGCTTTGACCTGATTCATGCTTCCCTCATGTCCTGCGCTCCTCCAAGAGAAACCAGCAATGAATGGGAGACAGGAAACTGGGTCTAAGTGATTCTCCCATTCATTGCTCAGGCAGACAATTATGATACAAT
>NW_022440831.1:2001-6386 GCF_009761245.1 Sapajus apella
TTTTTTTTTTTTTTCTTTTTTAATATAAAAGCTGGAGTCTCCATGTTGCCTAGGCTGGTCTCGAACTTCTGGCCTCAAGTGATCCTCATGACTCAGCTTCTCAAAGTTCTGAGATTACAGGTGTGAGCCACCCCACCTGGCCTATAATACATTTCTAGATGAGTCCCTGGGAATTCTGAAATCGCCACTGCAAAATTATAAGTGAGACCGTGAAAGAGATTTGACCTAACTGACTCCATCATCATGTTTCTAACCTCCAAGCTGTCCTTGTTTATTCCTGGGCGTAGGCCAAACTAACTTTGGGAAGAACCTAGTTAATAGTTTACAATTTGAAACAAAGATGTTAACAGCCCTTTCCTGAAACAAACCACCTTCTTGCCTGGGGACTAGACTGCCTTTTTAGAACTAACAAATCAGCCAAAAGATTAGGTACTGTGGTTTCTAATGGGCTCATGCCGCTGGAGGCTACAAGATTCCAACCCTCCCCAAATTGCTCCTGGGGATAACATCAAGGTAAAAGGTAAAAGGTAAAATCAGTGCTTGAGATATTTTGCAGGCCCTGAACTCGATGGAACAGCTGGCATGACCCGGAGGGATAAGCTAGCACACCCGATTTTGTGGGCCCCACCCAGGAACTGACTCAACTCGAGGACAGCTTCTATTCCCTATGACTTCATCTCCGACCCAACAATCATCATTCCCGACTCGCTGGCCCCCTCCACTCACTAAGTCATCCTTAAAAACGCTAATCCCTGAATCTTCTGCTCTAGGAGACTGACTTGTAATAATCAAACTCCAGGGTGGCACGATGGCTCACACCTATAATTCCAGCACTTAGGGGGGCCGAGGAGGGTGGATCACCTGGTATCAGGAGTTCAAGACTACCCTGACCAACATGGAGAAGCCCTGTCTCTACTAAAAATCCCAAATTAGCCGGCGGTGGGAGAATCACTTGAGCCCGGGAGGCAGAGGTTGCAGTAAGCGGAGATCGTGCCATTTCACTCCAGCCTGGGCAACAAGAGTGAAACTCCATCTCAGAAAAAAAAATACAAAAATTAGCTGGGCATGGTGGTGCCCACCTTTAACCCCAGCTACTCAGAAGGCTGAGGCAGGAGAGTCTCTTGAACCTCGGAGGCAGAGGTTGCATTGAGCAGAGATCATGCCACTGCACTCCAGCCTGGGTGACAAAGTACAACTTAAATTTAAAACAAACTCCAGTCTCCCACATAACTGGCTCTGCATGAATTACTCCTCCATTGCAAGTCCCATGTCCTGATAAGTCGGCTCTGTCTAGGCAGCAGGCTAAATGAACCTGTTGGGCAGTTACAATCCCTTTGGTTTAGGCCTTGGCTGCCCTTAGTGTGGCCATCTCTGTGGCACACCTCGTTCTTGCTTTTCTCTCTCCTCCTTTACCCTCCCCGTCCCTCAGTCGGCTCCCTGGATCCACTTCCCCGAAGAATCCTCCTGCTCAAAAGTCCTGACCCTAGGTCCTGCTTTTAAGGGTTGTAGGGGTTACCCAGGCTGAGGCCATGAGGACCCACTCTGGGTGCCCACACCCCAGTGCCACTGCCCCAGGCACATCCTCATGTCCCTCAGTGCTTTCACGCCTGTCCCTGCAGCCCACCGTGAGCTCCCTAAGGCAGGAGCTGGGCCTGATTCCCTGCTGTTCCCCCAGCACAGGGCTGGGCCTGAGGGCATAGTCAGTCCATGCTGGAGACTAGGTGACAAATGAATGAAGGAGTGAATAAACGCTGCATGAATAGCTTTGCCTTTTTCACACGAGTCAATTTCTTGGTCTCTTTCTACCCTGAGCTCAGTTTTCTTATTTGTCATTGTGGGCACCCCATTCTCCTCCTTAGGCTTCAGTTTCTAGGCAAAAACTTTTGTTGTTGTTTTTTGGTTTTGGGGGTTTTTTGTTTTGTTTTGTTTTTGTTTTTTGAGATAGGGTCTTGCTCTGCCACCCAGGCTGGAGTGTAGTGGCACAATACCACCTCACTCTAGCATCAAACTCCTGGACTCAAGCAATCCTCCCACCTCAACTTCTTGGCTCCTTTTAAAATATTTTGTAAAGATGGGGTCTCACTATGTTGCCCAGCTGGTCTTGAACTCCTGGCCTCAAACTATTCTTCTGCCTCAGCCTCTCCAAGTGCTGGGCTTACAGATCCGACAGTGGCTGGAGCCACTGCACCGAGCTACTCAAGGCAAATATTGAGCCAACGTAATTGGCCATCCAAGGTTCCACCCTGGGTAGGGGAGCTCTGAGCACTGGCATTGGAGGGAGCACAGCTTCTTGGCTGAACTCCGGGATAGACACATTTCCTGATGGGCAGAGCATTTCAAGGCTTCCCACTCACATCTTCTACAACTCCAAGTCTTGGGATGCCTCAAACCGATACCCTACCTGGGCCAGCCTTCACTGAGCAGCTAGTGTGGGACAGGCAGGCCAGGGTGGGCACGCAAGACTAAGGGGACCCAGACTTTGCCTCAAGGAGATCACATTCAAGCAGGGACACAAATACTCCAGAGAGTGGGAGACAAATGGACCAAAGCCTCTGATTTTCTTTTTCTTTCTTCCTTTTCTTTCTTTCCTTTCTTTTTCTATCCCTTTCTTTCTCTCCCTCTCTCTCTCTCTTCCCTTCTTTCTTTGTTTTTTTGAGACACAGTTTCACTCTTGTTGTCCAGGCTGGAGTGCAATGGCCTCAGGTGATCCACCCACCTACGCCTCCTAAAGTGCTGGGATTATATGTGTGAGCCACTGTATCTTGCCACCTCCAATTTTCCCAGAAGGAGGCACAGAGAAATTTGGCACCCAACAGAAATGAGTTCAAATATCGGTGTCCCTAGTTCTTGGCTCAAGCTTCTCTGGTGCTCAGTGACTTCCTATGAAAGGGAATGAGAGGGGTCTGCGGTGACAAAATCATGCTTCAAGTGTCAGGCAAGGTGGCACTCACCTATAACCTCAGCAACTCAGAAGGCTAAGGTGGGAGGATTGCTTGAGGGCCTACCTGGGAAACACAGGAAGGCCCCATCTCAAAAAAAGAAAAGAAAAGAAAAGAAAAAGCCAGGCATGGTGGCTTACTCCTGTCATCCTAGCAGTTTGGGAGCCCAAGGCAAATGGATGACTGGAGGTCAGGAGTTTGAGACCATCCTGGCCAACATGGTGAAACCCCATCCCTACTAAAAATACAAAAATTAGCCAGGCATTGTGGTGCATGCCTGTAGTCCCAGCTACTTGTGAGGTTGAGGCAGAAGAATTGCTTAAACCCAGGAGGTAGAGGTTGCAGTGAGCTGAGATCACACCACTGCACTCCAGCCTGGGAGGCTCCACAGAGCAAGACTCCATCTCCAAAAAAAAAAAAAAAAAGGAGGAAGAGACATCAACAAAAATTGGGGAGGAATGGGATAGCGGTGGCACTGTCCGGCTAAAATATATATATACATATATACGTGTGTATATATGTATTTATATATTTGTATTTTTAGTAGAAACTAGGTTTCTTCTCGTTGGCTAGGCTGGTCTGGAAGTCCTGACCTCTGGTGATCCACCCACATAGGCCTCCCAAAGTACTGAGATTACAGGTGTGAGTCTCCGCACCCATCGCCCCCTCCTCATTTTTTTCTTTTTTTTGAGAGGGAGTCTCACTGTATCTCCCATGCTGGAGTACAGTGGCAAAATCTAAGCTCAATTCAACCTCCCCCTCCCAGGTTCAAGCGATTCTCTGGCTCAGCCTCTCGAGTTGCTGGGATTACAGGAGTGTGCCACCATGCCAGGCTAAGTTTTTTTATTTCTGATATAAATGGGGTTTGGCCATGTTGACCAGGCTGGTCTCAGACTCCTGACCTCAGGTAATCCACCGGCGTTGGCCCCACAAAGGGCTGGAATTACACACGGGAGCCCACCCCACCCCCATCCAAGTAAATTTCTTGATTGCACAGAATGTGTGGTGATATTGGTGGACTTAAGAACATCCTCTGCAGCATTAAGTGTTGTGTTTTGTGTGTGCTCTACTTTTTGTTTGTTTGTTTTTTTGAGACAGAGTCTCACTCTGTTGCCAGGCTGGACTTCAGTGGTGTGATCTTGGCTCACTGCAACCTCCACCTCCCGGGTTCAAGCGATTCTCCTGCCTCAGCCTCCTGAGTAGCTGGGAATACAGGCACAGGCCACCACACCCAGCTAATTTTTTAAAGAAGTATTTTTAGTAGAGATGGGTTTTCACAATGTTGGCCAGGATGGTCTCAATCTCTTGACCTCATGATCCGACGGCCTCAGGCTCCCAGAGTGCTGGGATTACTGGCATTAGCCACTGTGCCTGGCCTGTGCTCTGCTTGTAAACTCTTCTTTTTAAAGTGGGGCAGATTGGAAAGTTTTCCTTGTTTTCATGGCC
>NW_022440832.1:0-6383 GCF_009761245.1 Sapajus apella
GCTGGTGAATGAGCATTGCCACCTGAGCTCCGCCTCTTGTCACATCAGCACTGCTATTAGATTCTCATAGGAGCACAAACCCTGTGTGAATTGTGCATGCATAGGATCTAGGTTGCGTGCTCTTTATGAGAATCTAATGCCTGATGATCTGAAGTAGAACAGTTTCATCTCAAAACCATCCACACCCCCACCATCTGTGGAAAAATTGTTTTCCACTAAACCAGTCCCTGGCACCAAAAGGCTGGGTGGGGCCTGCTGTTGTAGAGGGAGGCACAGCTGGCTCCCACACTGGCAGATGAACTCAGGCCTCCCTCTTCTCGGCATTCTGAGAGAGGAAGCTCCTCCTCTGCTTGAGCTCAGGCCACAGGTACCAGCTCAGTATACTTGAGCAGTGTGCTTGAACCCTGGGGGTATCAAGACCAGGTTCATGACCTTGTCTTCTGGTCCCGTGTGGTCGAGCATTGGCTGTGCTGGGGTTGGGGGCTGAACTGCTCCCAGGCCTCTGGCAAAGCAGTCAGATGGGGCAGTGGAGGCTGTGCTGTGTGTGCTTACTCTTGAGTGAGTAGCCAGGCAGGTGCCTTGGGAGGGGCTGGTGGACAAAAAGGTACAAACCAGATATGCCACAGTCCCATGGTTAACGTGACCCTGCTGTCTACTGACCTGGCGGTAAGCAGGAGCTAGAGTCTCTCAGAGCAAGATGGAGAGCCTAGCCGGATGGGTGCGTGTGGTCGTGTTTTGTTGCAGCTGTACCAGATGCAAAACCTTCTGGGCTGTATGCAGCTTTGAGCTTTGCCTCTGCCTATTCTCCAGGCAGTTGTTCTTGCCAATTCAGATGTCTGGGGATCTGAATTGGGGTCCGGGGATCTCTTGTAGCTAGTATCCCAGAGTTCCTGTGTGGGTATGTGGTGTTGTGTAGTTCCTTCACTCACCCCCTTCTTAGTTTCTGGATTGTGAAGTAGTCCTAGTGCTTGGTAACCCAGTGCAGGCTTCCCAGATTTCTTCTTCTTCAACGTTGATGCCTGCATTACTTACCACGTTTCAGTGTTTTCTCTCCAAAGACCTGCTCGAAGTGTGATAATTTACTTGATATTCCTGGCTGCATGTGGTAACCATCTTGTCTCCCCCTAAAAACATCAGAAATTGGCATTTGATAGAGTTTGCATTGAATCTGTAGACCGCTTTCAGTAATAAGGCCATTTAACCAATATTCTTCCAGTCCGTGAGCATGCAGTATCTTTCCATGTGTGCGTCCGCTACAATTTCTTTCATCAGTGTTTTGTAGTTTTCTTGGTGGAGGCCTTTCATCTCTTTGGTTAACTTTATTCCGAAGTATTTTATTATTTTGTAGCTTGAATAATTGGACTGCCTTCTGGATGTCTTTTTAGGCTAGTTGATTATTTGTGTATAGAAATGTTACACGTGCTATTGGCATTATTTTTTGTATGCTGATTTTGTGGCCTGCACCTTTGCTGAATTCTTTTATGTGCACAGAGAGACACTTTGACTTTCTGTTTTCCAATTTGGATCCCCTTTATTTCTTTGACAATTGTTGTGCCTGTGTCCTTCAGGGATATTGGCATGTAGTTTTCTTTTGTTGTGTGTGTCCTTGTCTGGGTTTGGCCTTAGAGTAATACTGAACTTTAGAATAAACTAGGAAGATTTTGGAATAATTTGCAAAACATTGGTGTTAGTTTTTCCTTAAAAGTTTAATAGAATTCAGCAGTAAAGTTATCCAGTTTTATACTTTTCTTTGTTGGGAAACTTTACTGCTGATTCAATTGCATAACCTTTTATTGGTTATCGGGAGCACGTCTGCCAGGAGCTCTCGACCTGCAAGAGGGCTCCAACTTGGATAGGGGGGTGCACGGAAGACAAAGAATGACAGACAGATGGGATCTGGAGAGTTGAAAAGCATATGCTTTACCAACAACTTTATTCGTGCTCAGGGTCAGTATATATATCTTTTTTAGGTATGTGTCTACGTGAGACAAAGGGATACAGAAAGTTTTTAAGTAGAAAAATCAGCATCATAGGGTAAGAACAATGGAAAGGTCAGATACACAATTAACCGGAACAGGTAGTCACACTGTCTCATCTAGGGGCAAGTCATTTAATTAACCAGAACAGGTGGTCACACTATCTCATCTAAGGGTAAGTCATTTATCTTCCAGAGAAAATCAGCAAAGTCGTAAAACATGACTTAGTAGAAAACTCAATTATCACGTACGTAAAACATGTCTTAGTAGAAAACTCAAATATCGTACACAATGCGTCTCATGACTGCACGGCCATCTGGCGATTGCCCACAAGTTTAACTTTAACCTAAGTCTTTCTCTGTTCCTGCTTTCCGATAGCTCGACTCCCTCAACTGGAGACACTGTCTGGGCTCAAGCCTTCCGTATTGTGAGGCCCATTTTCGGGGGGCCTCACACGGGAGCGTTCCCCACAATTGGTCTGTTCAGGTTTCCATTTCTTCTTGGCTCATTCTTGCTGGTTATGCATTTCCAGGAATGTATCCATTTTCTCTAGGCTTTTCAGTTTGTTGGCATATAGTTGTGCACAATAGTCTGTCATGACCCCATGTATTTCTTTGGTATCAGTTTTAATATCTCCTTCTCTGTTTCTCTTTTTATTTTTCTCTTTTTTCTTGTTTAATATAGTTAGCAGTTTATCAGCTGTGTTTTTCTTTTCCCAAAACCATCTTCTAGTTTGAAGGATGTTTTGTTTGTTTGTTTTGTTTTTTCACTCTACCTCATTCAGTTCTGCCCTGCCTTTATCATTTCTTTCCTTCTACTACATTTGAGTTTTGGGTCTGTTCTTGCTCTTTTGGTTTCTTAAGGTGCATTGTTAGGTTGCTTGTTTGAAGTCTTTCTCTTTTTTAGACGTAGCTGTTAATTGCTATAAATTGCCCTCTTAGTGCTTTTTTGTCACTTTCTATAGGGGTTGATTTTTTTCCCATTTTCATTTGTTTCAAGATATTAAAATTTTTTTTTCTTAATTTACTGATTGGCCCAGTTGTTCATTCAGGAGCATGCTGTTTAATTTCCATGTGTTGGTACAGTTTCCAAAATTGTTGTCATTGTTATTGATTTCTATTTTTATTCCATTGTGGTTTGAGAAGATACTTGATTCCTAGGAGATTTTAAACTCAGTATATGGTCTATTCTGGAGAATTTTCCATGTGCTAATGAGAAGAATGTATTCTGCAGCTTTTTAATGAAATGTTCTGTAAGTGTCTGCTAGGTCCTCATGGTCTGCAGTGCAGGTTAATTTTGATGTTTCTTTGTCAATTTTCTGTTTAGATGATCTTTACAATGCTGAAAGTCAGGTGATGGAGTCCTCATCTGTTATTGTACTGGGGACTACCTGCCTCTTTCGTTTCAGTGATGTTTGCATTATATATCTGTGTGCTCAGGTGTTAAGTGCATATACCTTTATGACTGTTGTATACTCTTGCTGAATTGATCCTGTTATTATTATATCATGACCTTCCTTTTTTATGTCTTTTTTTGACTTAAGATCTATTTTGTCTGATATAAATATAGCTACTCCTGCATGCTTTTGGTTTCCGTTTGCATGGAATATCCTTCCATCCTTTCCCTTGCAGTCTGTGGTCTTTATAGGTGAAAGGAGTTTCTTGTAGGCAACGTATCGTTTAGTCTTTTTTGTAATCCATTCAGTCAATCTCTATCTTTAGTTGGATGAATTTAAACCATGTATATTTGAGGTTTTTATTGATAGGTGCAGACTTACTCCTTTCATTTTATTAATTGTTTAGTGATTATTGTCTATCCTTGGTTCCTTTCTTCTTTCACTGTTTACCTCTATAATATGGTGGTTTTCTGTAGTGATGTTTGATTCCTTTCTCTTTTGCTTTTCTGTACCTGCTCTACCAGTGAATCTTAGAGTTCTTTTATTTTCATGCTGGTAGACATTGTCTTTTTGCTTCCAGATTGAGGACTCTTATGAGCATTTCTTGTAGGACTAGTCTAGTGGTGATGCATTCCTTCAACTTTTGCTTGTCTGAGATGTTATTTCTCTTTCAGTTTTATTTATTATTTGTTGGAGAGACAGTCTCACTCTGTTGCCCTGGCTGGAGTTCCATGACATGGTCTCAGCTCACTGCAACCTCCGCCCGCCTGCCAGTTTCAAGCAATTCTCATGCCTCTGCCTCCTGAGTAGCTGGGACTACAGGCATGCGCCACCATGCCTGGCTAATTTTTTGTATTTTTAGTAGAGATGGGGTTTTGCCTTATTGCCCAGGCTGGTCTTGAACTCCTGAGCTCAGGCAGTCCACTCACCTTGGCCTCCCCAAGTGCTAGGATTACAGGCATGAGCCACTGCACCTGGCCCCACTTTTTCAGTTTTAGAGGATAGCTTCGCTAGCTATAGTATTCTTGACTGGCAGTCTTTTTCTTCCCACATATTAAATATATCATCTGATTGTGTCCTTTCCTCTAAGGTTTCTGCTGACAAACATGCTGTTTGTCTGATACGAATTCCCTTGTATGTGACTTGGTGTTTTTCTCTTGTTCTTTGCCTTTGGCTTTTGACATTTGACTCTGATGTGCCTCAGAGAAGACTTTTAAAATTGTATTTCTTTGGGGATCTTTGAGATGTCTGTATCTAGATGTTTACATCTCTCACAAGACTTGGGAGTTTTTCAGCTATTATTTCATTACATAGGTTTTATGTGCCTTTTCCCATCTCTACTATTTCTGTAACTCCCAATATTCAAAAAATTTTTTGCTCATCATGACCCATGTATCAGATACACTGTCTTCATTCTTTTCTTTTTCTTCATCTATATATATACATATGTTTTCAAAGATGGGGTTTCACCATATTGGTCAGGCTGGTCTTGAACTCTTGACCTCAGGTGATCCGTCCGCATCAGCCTCCCAAAGACCTGGGATTACAGGCGTGAACCACTGTGCCTGGATTGTCTTACTTCTTTTTACTTTCTTTTTTTTTGTGCTTTTTGCTTTTTATTTGTCGGACCTCATATAAAAACCTCTTTTGAAGTTCAGAAATTCATTCTTCTGCTTGTTCTAGTCTATTGCCAACGTTCTCAGTTGTTTTTATTTTATGTATTGAATTCTCAGTTCCAGGATTTCTGTTTGGTTCCTTTTAATGCTATCTTTTTCATTGGTGAATTTCTTATTTGGATCATAAATTATTTTCCTGATCTCTTTTTATTTTCTATCTTTCCTATCAGGAATCTTTCCTGGTTCCTTTACATTATTCTGTATCTCACTATGTTTCCTTAAGCTCACTGTTTTGAATTTTATAGGCTTCCTTTTCTTTGGGATCTGTCACTGTAGAATTACCGTGTTCCTTTGGAGGTGTCTTGTTTCTGTGATTTTTCATGCTTCTTGTGTCCTCAATGTTGGTAACTGTGCAGCTGGTGTAACAGTCACTTCCTCTAGTTTTAGGAGTTGACTTTTTTCTGTAGATGTATCTATGTTGTTGGCTAAGTATGGTGCTCTGGCATTGATGATGGGTGGGTGCATTGGTGTAGTCTCCATACACTTATGCTTTCTTCTGCTGTAATCAGCATCCGTATCTGTAAGTTCCTCAGTGGCTTATGTTGTGGTTGTTAGTCATGGGGGATGCTGTGGTGAGGCCTTGATGGTGATGGGGAAGATAGCAGGCCAGTCCTCGGGCACATTGGTGGCACACACAAAGTACTAGTACCGGCATCACTAGGCCAGGCTTGCCAGTTTTTGTTGGCAGTGGAGTGCCTGAGTGGGCTGGCTCTTTGGCTTCCAGGTGGTGTGTGCTGGGATCAGAGTGGCAGTAATGGGCCAGCCCAAAGGACCTTGGTGACACTTGTGGCACCGGAGATGACAGTAGCAGCTGGGGCTCGACCTTGGATTCTTTGTTCGCAAGCATGGGCACTGGTAGTGATGAAAGCAGGCTGTGTGGGCATGTCTCCCTGGCCCTCTATGAGGAACATTTGGGGGGGTTCCTATGGCAGCGTGTGGAGCAGGCTTGTCCACAGGCTCACTGAAGACCCGCGCAAGAGCCTTTGTCAGTGGCTTTTGAGGCAGCCCTGTCTTCATGTTCCTGGCCGGCATGTGCAGGTACCGGTGGGGCAGTGGGACTGTCCTTGCTGGTAGTGGTAGACGGGGCCTGGGTAAATGCACGCAGGCCTGGGTGGGGCGGGCTGCTTCTTAGGGCCCTGGACAGTGTATGTGCGCACTGGCAGCAACAACAGCAGCAGCAAGCAAAGTGACCTTGTCTTCAGGCTTTCATATGGCTCACACGGGCACCAGCCCTGGTGGGTTTGGCAGGCTTGTTCTCAGGCTCCAGCATGGTACACTTGAGTGGGCCAGTCCTCAGGGCTCCTAAAGGTATACACAGGTATGCACAGCACTGCC
>NW_022440833.1:0-6383 GCF_009761245.1 Sapajus apella
GCTGGTGAATGAGCATTGCCACCTGAGCTCCGCCTCTTGTCACATCAGCACTGCTATTAGATTCTCATAGGAGCACAAACCCTGTGTGAATTGTGCATGCATAGGATCTAGGTTGCGTGCTCTTTATGAGAATCTAATGCCTGATGATCTGAAGTAGAACAGTTTCATCTCAAAACCATCCACACCCCCACCATCTGTGGAAAAATTGTTTTCCACTAAACCAGTCCCTGGCACCAAAAGGCTGGGTGGGGCCTGCTGTTGTAGAGGGAGGCACAGCTGGCTCCCACACTGGCAGATGAACTCAGGCCTCCCTCTTCTCGGCATTCTGAGAGAGGAAGCTCCTCCTCTGCTTGAGCTCAGGCCACAGGTACCAGCTCAGTATACTTGAGCAGTGTGCTTGAACCCTGGGGGTATCAAGACCAGGTTCATGACCTTGTCTTCTGGTCCCGTGTGGTCGAGCATTGGCTGTGCTGGGGTTGGGGGCTGAACTGCTCCCAGGCCTCTGGCAAAGCAGTCAGATGGGGCAGTGGAGGCTGTGCTGTGTGTGCTTACTCTTGAGTGAGTAGCCAGGCAGGTGCCTTGGGAGGGGCTGGTGGACAAAAAGGTACAAACCAGATATGCCACAGTCCCATGGTTAACGTGACCCTGCTGTCTACTGACCTGGCGGTAAGCAGGAGCTAGAGTCTCTCAGAGCAAGATGGAGAGCCTAGCCGGATGGGTGCGTGTGGTCGTGTTTTGTTGCAGCTGTACCAGATGCAAAACCTTCTGGGCTGTATGCAGCTTTGAGCTTTGCCTCTGCCTATTCTCCAGGCAGTTGTTCTTGCCAATTCAGATGTCTGGGGATCTGAATTGGGGTCCGGGGATCTCTTGTAGCTAGTATCCCAGAGTTCCTGTGTGGGTATGTGGTGTTGTGTAGTTCCTTCACTCACCCCCTTCTTAGTTTCTGGATTGTGAAGTAGTCCTAGTGCTTGGTAACCCAGTGCAGGCTTCCCAGATTTCTTCTTCTTCAACGTTGATGCCTGCATTACTTACCACGTTTCAGTGTTTTCTCTCCAAAGACCTGCTCGAAGTGTGATAATTTACTTGATATTCCTGGCTGCATGTGGTAACCATCTTGTCTCCCCCTAAAAACATCAGAAATTGGCATTTGATAGAGTTTGCATTGAATCTGTAGACCGCTTTCAGTAATAAGGCCATTTAACCAATATTCTTCCAGTCCGTGAGCATGCAGTATCTTTCCATGTGTGCGTCCGCTACAATTTCTTTCATCAGTGTTTTGTAGTTTTCTTGGTGGAGGCCTTTCATCTCTTTGGTTAACTTTATTCCGAAGTATTTTATTATTTTGTAGCTTGAATAATTGGACTGCCTTCTGGATGTCTTTTTAGGCTAGTTGATTATTTGTGTATAGAAATGTTACACGTGCTATTGGCATTATTTTTTGTATGCTGATTTTGTGGCCTGCACCTTTGCTGAATTCTTTTATGTGCACAGAGAGACACTTTGACTTTCTGTTTTCCAATTTGGATCCCCTTTATTTCTTTGACAATTGTTGTGCCTGTGTCCTTCAGGGATATTGGCATGTAGTTTTCTTTTGTTGTGTGTGTCCTTGTCTGGGTTTGGCCTTAGAGTAATACTGAACTTTAGAATAAACTAGGAAGATTTTGGAATAATTTGCAAAACATTGGTGTTAGTTTTTCCTTAAAAGTTTAATAGAATTCAGCAGTAAAGTTATCCAGTTTTATACTTTTCTTTGTTGGGAAACTTTACTGCTGATTCAATTGCATAACCTTTTATTGGTTATCGGGAGCACGTCTGCCAGGAGCTCTCGACCTGCAAGAGGGCTCCAACTTGGATAGGGGGGTGCACGGAAGACAAAGAATGACAGACAGATGGGATCTGGAGAGTTGAAAAGCATATGCTTTACCAACAACTTTATTCGTGCTCAGGGTCAGTATATATATCTTTTTTAGGTATGTGTCTACGTGAGACAAAGGGATACAGAAAGTTTTTAAGTAGAAAAATCAGCATCATAGGGTAAGAACAATGGAAAGGTCAGATACACAATTAACCGGAACAGGTAGTCACACTGTCTCATCTAGGGGCAAGTCATTTAATTAACCAGAACAGGTGGTCACACTATCTCATCTAAGGGTAAGTCATTTATCTTCCAGAGAAAATCAGCAAAGTCGTAAAACATGACTTAGTAGAAAACTCAATTATCACGTACGTAAAACATGTCTTAGTAGAAAACTCAAATATCGTACACAATGCGTCTCATGACTGCACGGCCATCTGGCGATTGCCCACAAGTTTAACTTTAACCTAAGTCTTTCTCTGTTCCTGCTTTCCGATAGCTCGACTCCCTCAACTGGAGACACTGTCTGGGCTCAAGCCTTCCGTATTGTGAGGCCCATTTTCGGGGGGCCTCACACGGGAGCGTTCCCCACAATTGGTCTGTTCAGGTTTCCATTTCTTCTTGGCTCATTCTTGCTGGTTATGCATTTCCAGGAATGTATCCATTTTCTCTAGGCTTTTCAGTTTGTTGGCATATAGTTGTGCACAATAGTCTGTCATGACCCCATGTATTTCTTTGGTATCAGTTTTAATATCTCCTTCTCTGTTTCTCTTTTTATTTTTCTCTTTTTTCTTGTTTAATATAGTTAGCAGTTTATCAGCTGTGTTTTTCTTTTCCCAAAACCATCTTCTAGTTTGAAGGATGTTTTGTTTGTTTGTTTTGTTTTTTTACTCTACCTCATTCAGTTCTGCCCTGCCTTTATCATTTCTTTCCTTCTACTACATTTGAGTTTCAGGTCTGTTCTTGCTCTTTTGGTTTCTTAAGGTGCATTGTTAGGTTGCTTGTTTGAAGTCTTTCTCTTTTTTAGACGTAGCTGTTAATTGCTATAAATTGCCCTCTTAGTGCTTTTTTGTCACTTTCTATAGGGGTTGATTTTTTTCCCATTTTCATTTGTTTCAAGATATTAAAATTTTTTTTTCTTAATTTACTGATTGGCCCAGTTGTTCATTCAGGAGCATGCTGTTTAATTTCCATGTGTTGGTACAGTTTCCAAAATTGTTGTCATTGTTATTGATTTCTATTTTTATTCCATTGTGGTTTGAGAAGATACTTGATTCCTAGGAGATTTTAAACTCAGTATATGGTCTATTCTGGAGAATTTTCCATGTGCTAATGAGAAGAATGTATTCTGCAGCTTTTTAATGAAATGTTCTGTAAGTGTCTGCTAGGTCCTCATGGTCTGCAGTGCAGGTTAATTTTGATGTTTCTTTGTCAATTTTCTGTTTAGATGATCTTTACAATGCTGAAAGTCAGGTGATGGAGTCCTCATCTGTTATTGTACTGGGGACTACCTGCCTCTTTCGTTTCAGTGATGTTTGCATTATATATCTGTGTGCTCAGGTGTTAAGTGCATATACCTTTATGACTGTTGTATACTCTTGCTGAATTGATCCTGTTATTATTATATCATGACCTTCCTTTTTTATGTCTTTTTTTGACTTAAGATCTATTTTGTCTGATATAAATATAGCTACTCCTGCATGCTTTTGGTTTCCGTTTGCATGGAATATCCTTCCATCCTTTCCCTTGCAGTCTGTGGTCTTTATAGGTGAAAGGAGTTTCTTGTAGGCAACGTATCGTTTAGTCTTTTTTGTAATCCATTCAGTCAATCTCTATCTTTAGTTGGATGAATTTAAACCATGTATATTTGAGGTTTTTATTGATAGGTGCAGACTTACTCCTTTCATTTTATTAATTGTTTAGTGATTATTGTCTATCCTTGGTTCCTTTCTTCTTTCACTGTTTACCTCTATAATATGGTGGTTTTCTGTAGTGATGTTTGATTCCTTTCTCTTTTGCTTTTCTGTACCTGCTCTACCAGTGAATCTTAGAGTTCTTTTATTTTCATGCTGGTAGACATTGTCTTTTTGCTTCCAGATTGAGGACTCTTATGAGCATTTCTTGTAGGACTAGTCTAGTGGTGATGCATTCCTTCAACTTTTGCTTGTCTGAGATGTTATTTCTCTTTCAGTTTTATTTATTATTTGTTGGAGAGACAGTTTCACTCTGTTGCCCTGGCTGGAGTTCAATGACATGGTCTCAGCTCACTGCAACGTCCGCCCGCCTGCCAGTTTCAAGCAATTCTCATGCCTCTGCCTCCTGAGTAGCTGGGACTACAGGCATGCGCCACCATGCCTGGCTAATTTTTTGTATTTTTAGTAGAGATGGGGTTTTGCCTTATTGCCCAGGCTGGTCTTGAACTCCTGAGCTCAGGCAGTCCACTCACCTTGGCCTCCCCAAGTGCTAGGATTACAGGCATGAGCCACTGCACCTGGCCCCACTTTTTCAGTTTTAGAGGATAGCTTCGCTAGCTATAGTATTCTTGACTGGCAGTCTTTTTCTTCCCACATATTAAATATATCATCTGATTGTGTCCTTTCCTCTAAGGTTTCTGCTGACAAACATGCTGTTTGTCTGATACGAATTCCCTTGTATGTGACTTGGTGTTTTTCTCTTGTTCTTTGCCTTTGGCTTTTGACATTTGACTCTGATGTGCCTCAGAGAAGACTTTTAAAATTGTATTTCTTTGGGGATCTTTGAGATGTCTGTATCTAGATGTTTACATCTCTCACAAGACTTGGGAGTTTTTCAGCTATTATTTCATTACATAGGTTTTATGTGCCTTTTCCCATCTCTACTATTTCTGTAACTCCCAATATTCAAAAAATTTTTTGCTCATCATGACCCATGTATCAGATACACTGTCTTCATTCTTTTCTTTTTCTTCATCTATATATATACATATGTTTTCAAAGATGGGGTTTCACCATATTGGTCAGGCTGGTCTTGAACTCTTGACCTCAGGTGATCCGTCCGCATCAGCCTCCCAAAGACCTGGGATTACAGGCGTGAACCACTGTGCCTGGATTGTCTTACTTCTTTTTACTTTCTTTTTTTTTGTGCTTTTTGCTTTTTATTTGTCGGACCTCATATAAAAACCTCTTTTGAAGTTCAGAAATTCATTCTTCTGCTTGTTCTAGTCTATTGCCAACGTTCTCAGTTGTTTTTATTTTATGTATTGAATTCTCAGTTCCAGGATTTCTGTTTGGTTCCTTTTAATGCTATCTTTTTCATTGGTGAATTTCTTATTTGGATCATAAATTATTTTCCTGATCTCTTTTTATTTTCTATCTTTCCTATCAGGAATCTTTCCTGGTTCCTTTACATTATTCTGTATCTCACTATGTTTCCTTAAGCTCACTGTTTTGAATTTTATAGGCTTCCTTTTCTTTGGGATCTGTCACTGTAGAATTACCGTGTTCCTTTGGAGGTGTCTTGTTTCTGTGATTTTTCATGCTTCTTGTGTCCTCAATGTTGGTAACTGTGCAGCTGGTGTAACAGTCACTTCCTCTAGTTTTAGGAGTTGACTTTTTTCTGTAGATGTATCTATGTTGTTGGCTAAGTATGGTGCTCTGGCATTGATGATGGGTGGGTGCATTGGTGTAGTCTCCATACACTTATGCTTTCTTCTGCTGTAATCAGCATCCGTATCTGTAAGTTCCTCAGTGGCTCATGGTGTGGTTGTTAGTCATGGGGGATGCTGTGGTGAGGCCTTGATGGTGATGGGGAAGATAGCAGGCCAGTCCTCGGGCACATTGGTGGCACACACAAAGTACTAGTACCGGCATCACTAGGCCAGGCTTGCCAGTTTTTGTTGGCAGTGGAGTGCCTGAGTGGGCTGGCTCTTTGGCTTCCAGGTGGTGTGTGCTGGGATCAGAGTGGCAGTAATGGGCCAGCCCAAAGGACCTTGGTGACACTTGTGGCACCGGAGATGACAGTAGCAGCTGGGGCTCGACCTTGGATTCTTTGTTCGCAAGCATGGGCACTGGTAGTGATGAAAGCAGGCTGTGTGGGCATGTCTCCCTGGCCCTCTATGAGGAACATTTGGGGGGGTTCCTATGGCAGCGTGTGGAGCAGGCTTGTCCACAGGCTCACTGAAGACCCGCGCAAGAGCCTTTGTCAGTGGCTTTTGAGGCAGCCCTGTCTTCATGTTCCTGGCCGGCATGTGCAGGTACCGGTGGGGCAGTGGGACTGTCCTTGCTGGTAGTGGTAGACGGGGCCTGGGTAAATGCACGCAGGCCTGGGTGGGGCGGGCTGCTTCTTAGGGCCCTGGACAGTGTATGTGCGCACTGGCAGCAACAACAGCAGCAGCAAGCAAAGTGACCTTGTCTTCAGGCTTTCATATGGCTCACACGGGCACCAGCCCTGGTGGGTTTGGCAGGCTTGTTCTCAGGCTCCAGCATGGTACACTTGAGTGGGCCAGTCCTCAGGGCTCCTAAAGGTATACACAGGTATGCACAGCACTGCC